>NC_059371.1:13980000-14285000 GCF_019703515.2 Myxocyprinus asiaticus | reverse complement strand
AACCTGTTTGTCCAACATAATCAAACAGGCCCACTGAACCAAGTTAAATGTCAACAGTTCAGAGAGAATCTACGTATATTTCTTCACTGTAAAGCATAGATAGCCATTAATAATCATTTTTATAAACATAAGCAAACATTATTACATTGCATAACCGCAGCCCATGTCCACCATTGAAATTTGCTGCCCTAAAGAACCCGGAAGCGTGGCTGCCTGCAGTGTGATGTCACGGTAATTTCACCTATAGATCAAGGAGAGGAACTTGTCATGGCTAAACTCCCAAACATTTGGAATCTCTGAAAAGCTCAGGAAGTCCTCTTAAGATAGCCCAAGTTTACTACTGTGGTATGAATGGGCTAAGTGAGACTTAAATAACAAAAATTAATTGTTGGGTCTCAGGCCTTTAAAGCCTGATGTATCAAATATGATACAAAAAAAAGAAAAAAAAAAAGATCACATTTACTTTTTTGTGTGTGTGTGTTCAGATTTTGGTAGATTCAGAAGATTTTATTTGTTTTTGGTTAAAAAAAAACAGCAAAAAAAAATTTCATACGGCAGGCTATATAGGGTTCAATTCTAACTTCTTTGGCCTACATTAATACAAAGGCCAAAAAAATAATTGACACAAGTACGCAAACTTGGGGGAAGAGAGAGAATAAAATGACCCCTTTTAATATTACAAATGAAGAAAACATTTGGCTGAGGGAATAAACCTGACAGGATTATTCCTACTGTACATAACATAAGCCTTGCTGAAGGAATGATTCTGAACATATCTTGTTAATGCTCGGATGAGTTGTGCTGTGTGGCTGACGGCCACCCTTAAGGAAGTGTCTTTTTTTTAGTGGTTGTTTTCCGTGAGATCTGGCCTTCTTCCAGCTGATGAACGACAGCTATGTTTATTAAAGTCCCATTTATAAACTTCCCCAAAGAGATACCAGTCCTTATTTTCCACTTAGTTTTCCCAGGCTTTGGGTTCTTTTTTCACACACACACACACACACACACACACACACACACACACACACACACACATAAATATGCAACTAGTCACTTTCACAGGGTCACAGACAGGATTAGGGGGGTAAAATAAAACTGATAAGATATTTTCCACTGGCTGATCACCAGATCATGATATAAGCTTAATGTTTAGTACTCTCATCTATGTCATAAACTGTTACCCAGTGTAATTTTCATCACTCACTCAGTACCAGGGAAGTTGCTGAACATAAATGGCATCCAGGGATTAACCCATTTGTGCTATATCATGATGCAAAGCTGCCTATAAGTGTAAATAATGCATTTGTACATTGATATACAGTACATCTCGTATGGTATGGTATTCTGGTATGGTATACAGTGGAATGGTATTCTGTAGGTAATATTGGTCATGAGTTAGAATAGTTAGTTTTGGAACAAGTATAATTGCAAATGTATTTCTCTGTATGTGGATATATTTGTTGATATTACCGATGTGTAGCCTACTGTATATACTGTATATTACAAGGCGCATGCAAATTTCTATTTGGCGACTGCATTTTATTCAATGGAAAGACAGACAGATAGCAGCAGAAGTGGGAGTGGCTGGCAAAGGACAGCACAGGGAGCTGCTTAGAAACATTTACCTGCTAGGTCACAATACATTTTCAGTAAGGGGGGGCAGTTGGGTGGAATGAAAGGAAAGTGAGTACAGTCCTGTTGCGAATAAACCTTAGAGAAGTGAAGTGTGCAGGGATGCCGCTTTGTGCCGCCCCACGGAACGCTGATGCCCTTAACTATATTGCTTATGCCAAGATTCGCCACTGGTTTTGTCTGTTGAGAGTGATTTTGGAATTGTAACTTGTCTATTACTGTAATAATCCAATAATAAGTCAAAGTTACCCTTGTGCCTCAAAAAAATTCAGGGCTATCTAGAAAAGATTAAAGGCAACAGCCACTTAAGACAAGGTCTAGTGACTCAGTATTGGTTTAAATTAGGACTAGGCGATAGGACGATGCAATCGAATATCGACAATATCTGACAAATGTCCCGATGCTTATATCAATGCTCATTGACTGACGATGTTCGACTCTATTGCAATATCAGGAAATGACAAAACGATGGATCTGAAAAGTTACCAAATATATTAAATAGGAGCCCAGGGTTTGAAATTAGCACCCACGAGTTGCAATCCACCAATTGTAGGTTGCCTATTTTATGCACAGTGGCAGCTAATTTTGCTTATTTACCCACCACTGTGGTGGGCGACCCTGCAAGACATCTCAGAGAGACACATGACAAGAAATTCTGTTAGACACAAAGACACATGCTTGAAGAAACACACTTTATTATATTTTTAAGAACAGAAGACAGAAAAGCCATCAATGTGCATGTCTGATTCGCTGTTTGTTCAGAGGTGTGCAGCACGAGCATGACTTGTGGAACACGCGCATGTAGAGCTCTCATAGCAAATGACCTAAGACATTCTCAGGAGGTGCTCGGAGTTAAGTTTGCTTTATTTCCACTGAACAGTTCGAGCTTAAAGCTGCTCTATGTATGATTTTCTGGTTAAAAATGAACAAATTGCCATTATTGATGGAGTACATAAACAATCAGTGTTCAAAACAATGTCCTTACCTTACCCCGATTCACTACAGTAAGCCTATAAAAATGATTTGTATTTTGAGCTGTTGGGTCGGATTTGGCGCGAAATCGCTGGCTTATGACGTTCATCCTTGCGTCATTACGTCATGTCTGTAAATACAGGAAAGAAGAACTGGCTGTCACGTGTTCCAGCAAGAGAAACTAACAATGCTGTTCAGTTCTGTTTAGTCACACTCACACAGTTCAGGACAGCATCGCTGCAGTCTGGATGGATGTATATCTGTTATCTGTTGGCGAAGTTGTTTACCTGCTATAATGCTTGGATATGTTTTCTGGTAGGGTTGTTGAAGCTTATATTGCTTGTCATGCTTTTATAAATCGAGCATTAACTGTGTTAACCAATCGCGATGTATCCACGTTGTCGGGTGAAGTTACTGTGACGTTTAAGATGTATGACTTCTGAAATTGGCTTCTTGTAATTGTTATATTGCATATTTAATCATATTATTGTCATGTTTAATAAACTATATTTCATCCCCATCATTACTGAATCCTTGTTTTATGATTTTAGTTTACGGTGTTGTGTGCATTGCATAGACATACTATTGTAGTATTACGGTTTTACTTGCATTATCAACTGAGGCTGTACAATATATACATTTCTATGCTGGTGCAGGCTGGTTTAAACTGATTAGTGCTGGATTGGTGCTGTTAATTGAGCAGAACTTGGTTAAAATTTTTGTCCAAGGAACCTTTAAAAATGTACCATGGTGGTTGCCACCAACATGCCGTAGTTATTACAGTTATTGTTTCAACAATAAAAGTGTGGTAACTTGCTCTAAGCCAACACTGTCTGAAAATAAATGAAACATAATGACTGAAAGATTCTGAAAGCTACTGTATTTACACTGTTAGAAGGACATCATATGAAAGAAATGGCAAGATCTTCTCTGGGGATTCATATCCAGGGTGGGATTCAGGCTGAATGGAGCAGGAAGGAATTTTAAAAAAGTATATTTAATGCCCATCATTATTGAATCCTCATTTTATGTTTTTAGTTTACGATGTAATTATGTGCATTGCATAGACATACTATTGTTGACAGGATCCCAACTCTCTATTCGAGTTTTTGTTGTGTCGGGATCCTGTCACCTGTCTTTGTGTTTGTGCCTGTCTTGTGTATCTAGTGTCAGGATCCTCCCACTTTGGTTGGTCTTGTTTATTGTTTTAGTGGCTGGATCCTGACACTAGTGTTGTGTGAGTGCACTTGGCTTTGTGTTTTCTCATTGCCATGTGCACTCGTGTCTGTGCTGTCTTAAGTGAAACCCCGCCCCCTCATTTGCCTTGTTATTAGTTTATCAGTTTCACCTGCCTCTCCTTGTTACACTCCTCAGTTCCTTCCCAATTTATGTGCCCTTCAAGTGGACTTGGAAATATCGTAATTACGAGTTCCGAGCACATGAATGACCCAGTGAAGTTGGAAGTTCAAGTGGGAAACTCTAGATGGTACCCAAGTTTCCGAGATGGGAGGAGTTCTAAACTTTCAGCATGGCGGAGGATAGTACAGTTTCTGTAGTGAATGACAGATTTTGTTCATTTTTCTAAATTTCTAATTGTTAGCACTTGCCGCTTTGGTCATATTCTTTTATATATATCAGTGACCATTCTATGCATGTTGTATATTTTTACACTATGAAAATAGCTTGTATTTGACCAAAATTCCATTATCGTCAGCAAACTAACTGAGCGATATGTATTATGATGTCAAAATAAAAGTTCCTCAAGAAATATGAATGAATGAACCTGGCGTCGTCCATGTTTCCTGTTCTTTCTGACAACAAAGCATGTGAACACGACATACTCGTAATTACCAATTCAGAAGTGGGAAGTAGGAAAATTCCGATAGGACATGAAGGCAGCATTAATCTTCCTCACTGTGTCTGAAATCGCTCACTTGTTAACTCATTCACTCACTCACTATTTCCTATATAGTGGATGTCTGTGAGTGCCCTATATCAGGCAAGGAGTGAACGAAATGAGTGAGTGAATTCGGACATTGACGTAAACACTAGTGGTGCACCGATCCGATCTCAGATTTGTTTTTAACACTAAGATCAGCCAATACTGATTTTTTTTTTTTTTTTTTAAAGTGCCCTTTAGTTACAACATATACTATTACATTTTTTACATCAAAAGTTGTATTAATTAATATTAGTTAAATGAACTAACAATGAACTAATAATGAACAATTGTAATTTTATTAACTAACATTATAATTAATAAGGGCTGTAAAAATATATTGTTCATTGTTTGTTCATGATACCTAATGCATTAACTAATGTTAACAAACGTAACCTTTTTATAAAGTTACCAAAATTACATTAAAATCACATTAATTGTGAATTGCTAACATTTATTGTTGTAATTAAAATGTAATTGCTGTGATTAGTGGTAATGTGACCAACATTAATCTGATTTAAATTGGGATCATCACTGAATAGCGCTGAGATGAGTGACTGATTTGAAAGCACCTGGAGAGCACGCATGTTTGATTGACACCGCGAGTGAGCATATTGAAGGGAGTGAATCTGAAAGTTCTCATCATCGCTCAAACAGTCTCTATCGCGCAACACAACGTCTGATTGTCATGACTCACTTTACATCACATATACTCAGATTTGTTTACATATGTTTATTTGTTGTTTAATTAGTTTTTATTCGCGTTTGCAGTCTCTTTATCCTCTCCGTGCTCACATTGCAGCGAGTCAAAATGACTACCATACTGACTCTAGAAAATGGGCAACTTAATATTCATACATGTGTAATTCTTACACATTTTTAAAAACAAACCTGCTTATTCATGTGAAGAACAGCATGTCTGAAACTTTAAATTTGTGAATACTTAGAATTGCCAACAATTCACCCTCCAGAGGCCACTCTGTCATGCATCAACAGCTGAGAAAGTGCTCATTAATTAGAGTATGTGTGATTCCCTGCGTACTGAAAAAAGATTGGCCCTGATTCTAGTCACGATCAGCCGATCACCGATCACAGACTTAAGATGAATATCGGCTGATTTAGATCGGTGGCCGATCAATCGTGCACCCCTAGTAAACACGGAGCGTCGAAGAGAGCGCTAGAGATGACGCAGAAACAACTTTGTCACATATGAACTTTTATCTTTCATGTATGATAATAATAATCATTATATATAATTGTTATATATAATAACAATGATAATACTTATTAGTCTTATAAAATGGTATAAACAATAAATATTAATTCTGTTTGTCATGGTTAACCCGTTATTATATATTAACATAATAATTAAAATATCAATACTGCTAAAAACTGCCAAAAAGAATAAAAACATTTGTACAACCGTACGTTATTGTATTTATTTTTATTATTTTACCATCTTGACACAGCATTTCTTAGTGCCGAGAAGACATGATATGTGCGCATATCGCCCTCATGCGACTATAATACAGTGCTAAATTTATTGATAATAACATCCATTGATTATTAGACCATTACGTACATGTGATAAACAAATATTTGAATAATTTCCACTGTGCGCAGTCTTCTGAGTTAACAAAAATATCACCTCAGGGAATTAGTGAAGAAAGAAATCACTTAGCATTTTAATAGCAAAATAAAAATAAAAAGCATATCTGACAAATATTTAATCTATACAAATAAATTAAAAAAAATGACATTTATTTGTATGATTTTGGATCACTATATTTTATCATGTTATTTTTAATCAAGTTTTGATGTGTCAAAAAGTAAAACACTACAGCCAGTGTGAAGTGAAACAATGCAGGAATGAAATGAAGCTGTAAACTGGCGTCTCTCGCTCACCCATTTTCGCTCTCTCTCCCTGCTCGTCAGTCCTCCCCGCGTTGGTTTATGGGCAAGATAGCATCGGCAAGTGTACATCGATTGTACACTCAAAATCAGATTGCACTGTGGGTAAGAATGAGGCAACAAATGTAGGGAACGAGATGTAGGGAACAAATCTGGACACTACTACAAAATGCCTGACACTCAAAATAGTGCACTATATAGTGGATAGGGGGCGATTTCGGACACAGCTCCTGTGTTCTCTGTCTTGTGTCAGTTCATTGTGGAAAGCCTTGTGGAATGTTTGTGGATATTTCCCTGTCAAGGTGTCTTGTCTGTCGGTTCCGATTATCTGGCTTAACCATGTGGATTTTGAGACTCCCCTTGCCAGCCTATCCAGGGTACTTACACCCTCAGCAGTGGGGGTAGGGGGTTGATGATGTATTTGGATATCACAATATTTTTTTTATTATATTTTTTTATCTTATGAACATATTTCTTGCATATTGCCCAGCCCTGGTTTAAACACAGTTAAAACACTCATTGCTGACACAGATACCACCCCACTTCCTGTGTGTGTGTGTGTGTGTGTGTGTGTGTGTGTATGCATGAAAATGACTGTATTCTGTGAGGAAGTGTTCTGGCTCTATGTGTGTGTAATGTACTGTATGTGTGTGTGATATTTGATCAGACAGAAGTGTATTTTAAAGGCTGTCATTTGATAGCCTGGTGTCACAGGTGTTGTGTTTGTTCCCATTGGTGATCTGAAAGATTAGAAGTGCGTCATTAATGTTATGAATGTAAAGGTGTTCATTGATGATCTGCGTGTGCTTGTGTGTGTAACGCTAACCAGTTTGTATTCCTCACTGCAGGATTGTGTTAATCTGCGCCAAAAGGTCTTTGTGTGCCGCCTTCTCTGTGCTGCCATATGGAGAGAGCTTCCACATCAGGTATTCAAACATTCATGCACACTCAAACACACAGGCACAAAAGATACATATTTAAATGAAATGGTTATATGGTGTGGTAAAGAGCAGCTTAGGCCAGCATACATTTCTATGCTGGTGCAGGCTGGTTTAAAATGGTTAGTGCTGGATTGCTGCGGTTCATTGAGCAAAACTTGGTTAAAATTGTTGACCAAGGAACTAGAGTTGCACGGTATACCGGTACTAATGAAATATCGCGATACCAACAGATTTAAAATGGTACAAAATCATCATAATTTCGGTACCATATTAAAGTATGCTACCACTAGCAAAATGTAATGTAATGTGAGAGTTTTGACATTAAATCAAAAACTATTTGAAAATAATTTTCAAATTATTAAAAAAAAAAAAAAAAAAAAGACTCAATATGGCCAAATGTGATCATTAAACAGCAGAAGGATAACATTTAATTAAATAATATACAGTCACATGCGCTGCGCACCACAGAGTGATTGAGAGGCTCCGCTCCGCTCTGCTCTGTCATCGCGCACACACACGCAACACGCACTACTACTGCTTGATTGTCATGCTGTGTGTCCAGTAGTATCCATCTGCAGAGCCACAGAGCAGTGTGTTTAGTGTAAAATCAGCTGTGAACTCTCAAATGACCTTTTTCACCGGAGATTTTAGCTCACGAGTCACGGGAAGTTTGATATAACAAACCCTTCAGAAACAGGAAGAACTTCAAAGGTCTTTCAAAATAAAAATTCTGCTGAAATGAGAGCTTTATTTAACTGGATGCTTGAAATTGAAGACATTACGTCTGTATTAAATACTACTATATTAAAGTGTAATATTGAAAGTAGTAGCAATAATACTCATAATAACAATAATATAATATTTAATGGTTATATTATTAGTATTATTATCTGTAAGCAATATCACAAAAGCTGAATACCAGTACTGAATATCAGCATGTTGTGATTCAGCCATTTTCATTTATACTGTAAAGCTCTGTTGTGCATCTTTTTTGTTTTTTACCAAAAATAATTATTTATAAATTATTATATTTTATTTTGATCAAAGCTATATAGTATGTATTTGATTAAACACAATTTGATCATAACATTTAATTAAAACCTTTAACTTGGAATCCAGAAAAACTTCATGCAGTTCTTTTTGTCAAGTAATTTTCTGTGTAATTTCACAAATCCAAAATCTTGAGTTTTTTTTCTTCTTTTTTGCCTAAGTATCGAGTTAGTATCGATACCGAGGCACCAGGGCTTGTATCGTACCGAAGCCTTAATTTTGGTATCGGCGCAATCCTACAACGAACCCTTAAAAATGTACCATGGTGGTTTCCACCAACATGTTATTACAGTTATTGCTTCAACAATAAAAGTGTAGTAAAATAAATGAAACACAATGACTGAAAGATTTTGAAAGCTACTGTATTTACACTATTAGAAGGACATCATAATAAAGAAATGGCAAGATCTTCCCTTGGGATTCATATCCAGGGTGGGATTTGGGCCGTATGGAGCAGGAAGGAATTTTTCCCACATCCCTGAGCTGGGCCTGGCATGACACAGCCACAAACCTCTCGCTTTTCCCACCCTCTCCTTTACACATCCACAAAATGCTCAAACAAGGAAACAGACCTTGGGAAACTTTTTCTTTTGCTATCACTCACTGTCACTTTTATGGCCATTCTATGTTTTCTGATATATAAATAGATAGAAGGAGAGGATATTACACAGCCATGTTACGCAAGCAGTCTAAGACTATAGATAAGAGATGCTAGTGGGGGTGTGTGTGTGTGTGTAATTCGGGTCAATTTCTAAGCTCATCTGTCAGTGCTTGAAGTGCAGCACGCTCAGTTACCCACAGCTCACATCTGTTTGGAAAGAAAAAGCAAATGATTGGAAATCTGATGCGTTTGAGGCTGTCTGTATTGGGTGAGTCAGGTGTGTGAGAGCATTTAGCTATAGTTTGGGAACAAAATTGTCTCCAGCAGTGTGCTAAATCTGAAAAAAAAAAAAAAAAAAAAAAAAAAAAAACTGTTTGGAGACATTTGGGGACGTCCTTAATTGGGAAATCGATTAATAAATAAAGCAAATACTGTTTTGTTTTTTATTCATAATATAGAAAAAGTTTTAATTATGATTAACTTTATATAAAACAATAGAAATCTATGGCATGTCCCCATTTAGATAGCTAAGTAAATGTGTGTGTTAATGACAGATTGTTGAATTGGCTCTATGTATTCAGTGAACATTGCTTAGATTGTATTTGTGTCTGGTGCTCTTTCAGCCAGAAGAGTGAGCCCAGGTGTCATTCTGTCTTGTTCTCGCTCTCCTTTTGCAGAAATGATGATGTGATGATTTAAAATGCGACAACCTGCAATTTAATCTTGACTTTATTTAAAGGAGCCATATGCTATAATTTTCAGGGTTCCTACAGTCATGGAAAACCTGAAAATACCAGGGAATTTTAGAATTGTGTTTTTCAGGCTTGTAAAAAGTCCAGAAAATTATCTAAATCTTAAAAGTAGGGCTGTGAATCAATTAATTTAAGTAAAGAATTAATCACAATTAAATGATGGTACATGATACATTACAACAAACATTAAAAAAATCTTAAAGTATATTTATTACTTTGTCTCAAAGAACTTGCAAGAAATTGGTTAGTCATCATTCATTCTAATTATTTAAATATGTAAATGAATTTTGTTAAAATTCATATCAAACTTAATTGGCAAGAGAAACTTAAGTGTACATTGCCAATGCATTATTAGATGCTATACATACAGATATAAAACAAATTGAATGCTGAAGTTTAAGTTTCTGAAGTAAAAAATCTCAAAACTATTATTTTTCTCTGGCTTCCATTCAATCTCTACAAGAATACCTGGCTGCAGCTTTCCGAACGTCCAGGCACTTCTCGGTCTCTATCGCACACATGCTGGGTCTTTCTTGGGTGGTTTCACTTTTGACAGTAATTCAGATAAAAGTGAGTGAGGGTGTTCAGCCGATGCGAAGAGACCACCAAACCACCAATATGATTATTCAAGTGTTTTATCTACTATTAATGTTTGCATTGTACTACACATCAATTTAAGAGGTGAAATTCGTGGTATGGCTGATACGAGTTCAATGGAAGACTTTATTATTTGTATATTATATTGTACAGCCTCAGTTGATAATGCAAGTAAAACCGTAATACTACAATAGTATGTCTATGCAATGCACACAACTACACCGTAAACTAAAATCATAAAACAAGGATTCAGTAATGATGGGGATGAAATATAGTTTATTAAACATGACAATAATATGATTAAATATGCAATATAACAATTACAAGAAGCCAATTTCAGAAGTCATATATATTAAACATGTCACAGTAACTTCACCCGACAACATAGATACATCGAGATCAGTTAACACACGAGTAATGTTCGATTCATAAAAGCATGACAAGCAATATAAGCTTTAACAACCCTACCAGAAAACATATTAAAGCATTATAGCAGGTAAACAACTTCGCCAAACGGATAACAGATATACATCCATCCAGACTGCAGCGATGCTGTCCTGAACTGTGTGACTGTGTGACGTAAAGCCGGAGCAGTTTTTACTGCTGGAACAAATGACGGGCGTTACCTCTTTTCTGTGTTCACGGACATGAAGTAATGATGCAAGGATGAATAAGTCAGCAATTTCACGCCAAAAATACAAATAATTTTTATAGGCTTACTGTAGTGAATCGGGGTAAGGTAAGGACATTGTTTTGAACACTAATTGATTATGTACTCAATTAATAATGGCAATTAAGTACATTTTTAACCAAAAAATCTTACGTAGTATAGCTTTAAATTAGGTTAATTAAGTAGTGCCACTTAAAAGTCTTGGAAAGGACATGGAAATTTCTATATTGTATATACTTTTCTACTTTTTCTACTCTACATTGCTTTGCTTTAATGTATTTGCTCTTGTGTAGAGTATAACTTGGTTATCGGTAAGGGTGCATGATTTGGATAAAAAAAGTCATATTGTGATTGATATATATATATATATATATATCAATCACAGTATGACTTTTTATATATATATATATTGTGATTGCGATTTTATAAACAAAAAAAATAGTAAGTGATTTCTTTTGACCAAAATTTGGTAATGTTTTACCCATGTACTTAGACTTAGGCCACTCTTCTGAGTCTTCTTAAAAGAACCAAAGTCAGACCTTTTTCACTTCAGCCACAAACAAATGAGTAAATAAAATAGTGAAACAAAGAGAAAAGAAAAAAACACTGTCCTCTTTGTATTCACATTGTACCTGTCCACTGTTTGTCCACTGTGATACGGTCTCAGCCCACTATTCATCATCATTATTTTTGGAACCCAGTCAATTTGTATATTACATTATTGTAATATTATAATATTTTATTGATTATTATTATTATACAATAATGATACATTTCTTTAATAAAATCTTTACTTGAACAGGGCATTGCTATGCAAAGAGTTCAAAACAAAGAGTTCTAAACCGTCAAGCTTTTATTTTGGCAGACAACTGCATGTTTCAGTGTGTAAAAGAATTCAGTAACACTATACAATAAGGTTCCATTTGTTAACATTAGCTAACAACATTAGTTAACATTAGCTAACAACATTAGTTAACATTAGCTAACAATGAACAATACTTTTACAGCATTTATTAATATAAGTTAATGTTAATTTCAACATATACTTCTACATTTTTAAAATGTTTTTGTTAACATTAGTTAATGCACTATGAACTAACATGAACTAACAATGAACAATTGTATTTTTATTAACTAACATAGATTAGTTAATAATTAGTTAATAACATAGCATAGATTAATAAATGCTGTAAAAAATATATTGTTAATTGTTTGTTCATGATACCTAATGCATTAACTAATGTTACGAATGGAACCTTATTGTAAAGTGTTACCAAGAATTCACAACAGCTCTATAACATGCTCCTCATTTTAACATCTTCTCCTCCTCTGTCCACAAATACTCATGGGGTGTCATGGGGTGTATTATTTGTATCTGAAGATTAACTTGTACCAGCCAAGCATGTTTGGAATTACACAGAAGTGAAATTTAAGTGAATCTGGAGAGCTTTAAATGTGATGCTCTATGACATAAGCAAACGGAACCAAACTCAAGTGAGCCCTAGTGATGTCCAATTTGTGATATGAATTGGTCAAACTGTTCACACATCGGTCTGAATATTTTATGAGTGAATCCGTCTGAATTTAAATGATTTTTCAAAATGCTTATCCAGTGCTTTGGAAAGATTATGGAAAAGACTTCAATTAAAAAACAGCACTTTATTTTTTTCTCTGAAGTTTGGTTAGGCCTATAATATAAGTTAAGCTTTCTTGCACTACAAATTGGCATTATGTAGATTTACATGACCATTCCACCCACTAACTTACCCTTTGAAATAAAGGGGCTGCTTTTACTACTGTACCTTTAAGAATTGCATATGTACAGTACATGAACTCTGTTATGATTGGCTACTAGTCTGTAAATAATGTAAAGGTGTACCCTCTTAATTACTGATTGAATCAAAATGGGCCATTTTTACTACTGTACCTTTAAGACTTGCATATGTAAATGAGCTCTGTTATGATAGGCTAGTCTGGAAATGATTTAATGTTTCCTCTTAGTTACTGATTCCATCAATTAAAGCAAAATGTTCAGAATGAAGCATCCATCCATCTCTTTTCTTTCAGTGACCCTTGTTTGGATGCTCAGCGGCGTAGGCACTCCTCTGGTGCGATATCTGCCACTCTAGAGATGCTTCCTGGGCTGGAGGGGGTGGAGCTGGGCATCTACGGCAGGGTAAGAGCTTGTCATTCCCTCCCTGCACATGTCAGTCAATCTGTCAGGGAATGTCACCGGATATTGTGTTCAGAGTAACAATGACCTGCTCCGTGATGACAGGTTTACATCTTTGTATTTGATGCACCGCAGGAGGTTAAAGGCACTGTTAGGATGTGTCAGGCAGACAGATGAGTTTTTGTGATCTTATTTGTTGTGTAGACAGTGTCGTACGCTCAGTTCCTGTATCCCACTAATGCTCTGGACCGGCACAAGCCCTCAGTGGACCTCGCTCTACCAATGCCCTTTTCCAGAAACAGCATCCCTCGCAGTTGTCCACCCTCTCGCCTCAACAGCGCTGTGGGACTGGATCTGGGTAGGTCTCACACACACATATGCACACACACTTGTACAGTTGGGCTGCACAATTTGGACAAAAAGTCATATTGCCATTATTTTAAAGATTATTGTGATTGCGATTTGAACTGCAAAATGATAAACAAAAAACTAGTAAATTATTGCTTTTGACCAAAATTTGGTAATGTTTTGTCCATGTTCTACTGCCAATAAAAAGACCTGGGCCACTCTTTGATTGTTCACACTTGAGTCCCTTAAAAAAGAAACAAACTCGTTCCTTTTTCACTTCAGCCAAAAACAAATAAATAAATAAAACATTGAAATATAGAGAAAAACCCCCCCACAAAAGACCGCTTCACGTCGGGATCTTGATCACACTGTCAGGGTTTATTTTGCGATACCAACCGGCTGACTGTACATTATCCCTTACTTATTATGTATTCAATTAAATAATATCACCTGACAGTTATAGGGTGACATTAAACAATAAGAGTAACAACATGAAACTTAAAATTTATTCAAAATGTGAACTAATACAACTAGAAAAACCTTATTTAAAAAAAAAGTATTGAAATATAGTGATAAACAACAGCAATTAACAAAATATTTTGCTTCAAAAAAAGAAGATAATGACTTTTGGCAAAGTCCTTTTGAGGCTTTTAAGAGCTCAAGTGAATTAGTGAATCATTAATGTGAACTGCTGCATTTACATGAACCATCCGAAGGAACTGACCCAAAGTCCCCCTGAAGTGCCTCGAAAAACGTAGTTTTCTTTAGTCTGTTGACGTATTTCCTACTGAAACATGAAGTTGGGGCGGGACTTGTCGAACAGCATGTGCCTTTTTTAAAAACAGCAAATCGCAGCCCCCAGCAATACAACACACACACACGCACATACACACCTGATGCTTCTCATGTCGAAAAGATCTGGTGTTCATCTGGGGAAGCGAAGTCTGACTGCTTTTTTACACTGACCTGAGGACCAAAAGATGATCTAACTCATGTTTCTACATAACCATCCTATAAACAAACACAGCACATCACGGTATTTGCTTACGATGAGACTCGAGCCATTGTGCAAGTCTGTCATTTTTGCCTAGAAACGGCCCTAGCGTCAATGCAGATAACAATGAGAAACAAATGAAATATCACAAAATCAGTGTTTTAAATCTCATAACACTGAACATAAAGAATAAACAACACTTACTCGTGCTGTACATCCCAAGAAACCTCCCAAAAACACCTGCATTAAACATAAATAAACTCCAGCCAGTTCCCTCGCATCCAACTCCCGCATTGGCTTGTCCCATTGAGCAGAGATCAACCCTATACTCTATTCCCTTCAAGGACAGTTACCCTCCACTGTGAGAGCTTCACAGGGCTGAAAGGTGATAACGGTCATTTGCAACTACATTTTTAAGTGAATCTTATTGAAAAATCTGTTTGGAACGACACTAGAACATGGATTGTGCTCCCTCCATAGTGCTCTGCAAAGTCATGATCAGTGCCTGTTAGAGCACAGCCAGATGCGCAGATTAGATGTAGGGGGGAGGGGACATTCTCATTCTAGAAAGCATTTGATTGGACAAAATTAATGCAGTAAGTTGTGAGTCATACATTTTTCTGGGCCTTTTTAACCGGAAGAGAGAGATACTGCAGATTATAGTAAATGATTATAGCTTTTGAAAACAAATTTAGAAGTTTAGAAGTACACTAGCATATAGATGGGCTTAAAGCTAATAGATATGAACTAAAAGCAGCAAAATGTAAATATTTCACAGGATCTTTAAATGTATTGACTCTTCACTAAGCTCCGCCCCCTTTTGGTTACTGTCGCTTGCTCTGACAACCTTTGCAGAACTTCCCATAGGAATGAATGGGAGATTGCTGTGAATGGCACATTTTTGGCAAAATATTCTCATAAACTAATTTGATCATATTCTTACATGGGCTGGAATGAAGCGTGACATTTTTTGTAAAAGAAATTGTTGAATTACACAGTAATTTGATTAAAAACGGTTGAGACTGTGAATCAGAATTGAGGCAAAAAATCATCACAGTCTTTTGAAAAGAGAAAAAAATCAATAGCATGCTGTTCTTGAGACTTCTCAAACACATTACTCCTGTAGATTCTCATTGGAAAAAAGCAAACGTTTGTCAGAGAAATGGCGGACAGCAACAGTTGCTAAGACTAGATTGGTCTAGTCTTTAAAGATGGGGCTAAGCAAAGGCTCAGTTGGAGTCCCCAATGCTAAATATAAGTGATCATTTATTTTAACCCATTCATTTACATGAACTGTTCGAAAGAATCGATTCACTTAAATGATATGGATTACCCAGCGAGACATATAAGAGAGAGAACAGTTCAGATGAGTGTGTTTGATTACTCCCTCGGCTCTGATGCTGTGTTCGCAATACAATGTGACCAATGTAGCGTTTTGTGATGCTACGGCGCTACTTGTTGGGGAATTTAGCCTGTTACTGGAAAAGCTACACTATTGTGAAAATAGCTGAGCTACTGTCACACTACTGAATAATGTAGTTAAGTTAGTAGTGTTGCTACTTTTAGTTAGTTACTCCCCAACACTGAGAAGCAGATAATATCAGGCTTACTTTTTCCCATTCAAACAGTAAACTCCCTCTATTTGCCAGGTTTAAAAAGTACAAAACGGTTATCCATCTACATTAGAACATTTGGATGTCTGATTTTACTTGAAGCATGTGTCATAGTGCTAAAAAGTTTTAACTGAAAAACTTGATTGTGGACACAGTGAAAAACACATATATTTATCTCCAAATAGTGACATTAAGTCAGCATGTATGCAACGCACACACAAAATGACACTCACACATGCACACACAAAGAAGTGTGTAATAACTGATGGGAGCTTAATAAAGGTTTTAATGCTATATTATGCACGGAGTGGGTGGGGACATTTCAATCAACTTGGCAGGCATGGTTATTATCGCAGCGTCTCAAGCGCAGATGTGTGAGTGTGTGTGTCATAATTACTAATGCTACTTTACTTAATGAGTGTATGAGTCATTAACACAACTCTTTCAGCTCTCTGTACCCTTGTACCATATTTAGCAACCTTACATTAGCAACATATGTGTCAGCCGTCTGTGTATTGAATACATTTTCACAACTAAGTACTTACAACGAAGTATTGTTGTTACAGTGTGTGGCTTAATTCTTGTTTACAGAGTCCATGTTTGTTGTCCTGATCAAGCTCTGCTAAGTCAATAATGAACAATACTTTTCATGTCAAACACACATGCACACCATGTTCAGTTTTATATACAGTATGTGCCTTGATTTGCTGATTGCACAGCGATGTTCTTGTGTTTTTCAGGCCTTGAAGACATTGACTATGAGCCTAACCTGCTCAGTGACCCTCAGTGGCCGTGTGGAAAACATAAAAGAGTTCTCATCTTTGCCTCATACATGGTGAGAAAGACAAAAAGAGAGAGGATTTTTGACTTTTAAATTCCGCATCTTCACTTCACACGTTATGACAAAGTGAATGATCAAATCAGGTAGTGGCTGACTCAAAATTGATTAATCTTAGATAGCAGATACTCAGGAATTTAGTTTTTCGCAGATCAGATTGGGTCTAATGCTCAGTTTTGAACATTCATTTACCCAGCAAACATATATGAATGGATGAAAAACTGAGGAATGGCTCATCTCTGTGATTAAGCCTCTATGCTTTAACACTATTAAGGTTGAGCTGAAAGCAGGGTGGTCTGACCTATAGACACAGATAACCATTACTTATCCAGTTTACATCATTACTGACCACTGGTTAATACTGCTTATAATAATGCATATGCACACTGTGAAATATTTTGAAATGTGCTCAATTGCTTTATATCTTATGTAAACTCTTAGAAATCACTTGGTATTTATCTCTCTCTTTCTCTGTCTCTCTCTGTCTGTTGTACATCACAGACAACAGTTATAGAGTACGTCAAGCCATCAGATCTAAAGAAGGACATGAATGAGACTTTTAAGGAAAAATTCCCCCACATCAAGCTCACACTGAGCAAAATTAGAAGGTACGCACACATACCAGAGAAATAACACAACTGACCTTGGAATAACTATGCACAAGTTTAGTTTGCAAATAAGTGTAGCAACTGGGGTGTGAATTAAGGGTGTTTAGGGGGGTCTGACCCCCATAATTAAGGCTTGTTCCCCCCCAAAGGTCATCAAAACAAAATGTGTGTGTTTGGGGTTGTATAAATTACTCATAATATGAAGCTTTAATTCAGATATATTTCTATAGCTTTGCTTGATTTTAAGTTGTTATTTCGGCCACCTCTGAAATGGGTCATTCCATTGGGTCAATGCATATTGCTTGAGCGGTTCAAGTAAATGCGCTAAAAAACAAATCCCTCATTCAAGAACGCACATTCATTCCGTGCATGTACAGAAGGCAGAACACAATGTAAGTGTCTAAAATGCAAGTGCACTGTTCAGATGAATGATAAAGTTTACCCTCTTTAACTTAATGTTGTTGAACCGAATGTGTAAAGCAAGCTGTCTGCTGAAATAACAAAAAATAACAACAAAATTAACAAAAAAAGCGCACGTTTTTACCTGTCAATTAGACGTGCTGGGAAGTTACGTTCATTTCTATAGCAACAATAGGCTGCGAGTGCATTTGGCTGGTAGAAAGAAAAAGTTGTACATACTGAGACATAAAAATTGTAGTGTTTTATTTAAGATGAAAATAATACAGGGGGCCTGTGTAGCTCAGCGAGTATTGATGCTGACTACCACCCCTGGGGTCGCGAGTTCGAATCCAGGGTGTGCTGAGTGACTCCAGCCAGGTCTCCTAAGCAACCAAATTGACCCGGTTGCTAGGGAGGGTAGAGTCACATGGGGTAACCTCCTCGTGGTCACGATTAGTTGTTCTCGCTCTCAGTGGGGCACGTGGTAAATTGTGCGTGGATTGCGGAGAGTAGCATGAGCCTCCACATGCTGTGAGTCTCCGCGGTGTCATGCACAGCGAGCCACATTATAAGATGCGTGGATTGACTGTCTCAGAAGCGGAGGCAACAGTCCTCCGCCACCCGGACTGAGGTGAGTAACCGCGCCACCATGAGGACCTACTGAGTAGTGGGAATTGGGCATTACAAATTGGGAGAAAAGGGGATAAAATAAAAGATGAAAATAATACCCTCACGTCATGTTGAAGTGTGTTAAACAATTTTCAGTATAAATTAAATTATTAAGAATAATGAAGAAATAAACTAATACATTTTAAATATTCTGATGGAAAAAAACAACAACTGTGTTGTAAGAAACAACCCAGTTGAAACGAGAAACAACAAATGCACTTGTTTGATCCATGAGAAAGTGAACTTCAAATAGACCCTGAAATGAAAGCGAATTAGAGCAACATGGAGTGATATTTACACCAAATAGCAATACGTTTGACTATCGGCATGAAGCCTGGTCCAGTTGGCAGATTATTCTGGCGAAGAACGGCCCACTTAAAAGTTGTGTCTGATTGACATCAAAAGTGATTCTTTATTTTAATCTCTTCCTTCTTTATCATGCCCTCTCTTCATCAGTTTGAAAAGAGAAATCCGTTCAGTGGGAGAGGAGTCCGGTTTGCAACCAGTCACCATAGCGATGGCGTTTGTTTACTTTGAGAAGCTGGTCCTTCAGGGACGTCTGAACAAGCAGAACAGGAAGCTGGTGACGGCCGCGTGCCTCCTGCTGGCCGCCAAGATCAGCAGTGACCTGAAGAAACAAGAGGTCAAACAGCTGATTGTCGTGAGTCTGTCAAACACACTGTCCAATTGTACAGTCAACACTAGTGTTGGAAAACATTACTTTTAAAAGTAGCATTTTACATTATTGCCTTATGTAACTTATTTTACGACATCATGCCTTTTATGGAAAGTTACCCGTTTTGCTGTACATTTTCTTGCTGTCAGCTAGCCGTCAGAAGCTTGTTCTCTTTTCTATTTAGAAGCGCTATGCTTAGCCTCCTGATGTTTTTTTATTTTTTAATTCAATAATAATGTATTTTTTTATGTATAGCAGCGTTTGTCCCCCCAATATATTGGCGTTGTGGACAGTGTAGACAGCAGTGATCTTTAGGTAGGAGTGTGTGACTGTTAAACATAGGGAGAGGTTTGCAGAATATATAAATAAATTACACTTACAATAAGGTTGCATTCGTTGACATTAGTTAATGCGTTAGGTTCAGTGAACAATAATGTTTCACAGCATTTATTTATCTTGGTTAATGTTAATTCATAAATGTATTTTTGTTACTTGTTAGTTCATGTCAGGTCAAACTGCATTAAATATTGTTAACGGTTGCACTTTATAATAAGATTACATTTGTTAACATTAGTAAATGCATTAGGAATCATGTTAGTTCATAGAGCATTAACTAATGTCAACATATACAACTTTTAATTTTAAAAGCGTATTAGTATATGTTGAAATTAACATTAACTATGATTAATAAATGCTGTAAAAGTATTGTTCATTGCTTACTAATGTTGTTAACTAATGTTAACAAATATAACCTTATTGTAAAGTGTTACCATGTTAACTTATACAACTTTTAATATTAAAAGTGTATTAATATATGTAGAAATTAAGATTAACCAATATTAATAATAATGCCATAACTGTATTGTTCATTGTTAGTTCATATTAACTATTGTGTTAACTAACGTTAACGTATGCAGTCCTGTTGTAAAGTGTAGCCAAATCATCTTTTATTGTAATAAAAATAAATTATTACGAATAAATAATTGTCATAATAAATAAATTGAAGGCTTAGAAATGTAATGCACATTTTTTATTTAAAAAAAGTATAAATATTTTTACTAATACCTTTACTGCATTACCCTACACTTGTCAATACTCATACAAGTCTTCAAATTGTGCATATAGACCAAAATATTGACCAGGCCAATTTATCAAGCGGTATTTGTTTGTTTTCAAATATTTAAGTGAATTTTGAATGCAAAATGCATTTAAATTACACAATTTTGTGTGTGTTTCATTTACTATCGTTAAATTAATCCCTGCTTTCTAAATATAAGTATTGGCGTCAGCTCTTGAAAAACCCATTTCGGTTGACCACTAAAAATAATTCATAGTTTTGATGAAACATTTATAGTTCTTAGATTAATGTTTACTTCTCTTGTCATGCCTGTCTGTGTCACACCCTCTCTCTTTGGCTTATCTGTTTCTCTCTCTCTCTCTCTCTCTCTCTCTCTCTCTCTCCAGAAATTAGAGGAGAGGTTCCGGATCAGTCGGCGGGAGTTGATAGCGTTTGAGTTCACTGTCCTGGTAGCACTCGAGATGGCACTTTACCTACCAGAGAGTAAAGTCATGCCACACTACCGCAGACTGGTACAGCAGACCTGACATTTCCCTGCAGCTGTGGCCAGACCGGAGGGTTCAGTGTGGTTGTGCACATGCAGTGAAGGAGAGGATGTCCATGCAGATGAGATGCATTAAGCGGCTGAGAGGACGGGACCTGGCGTTCCCGCCATTGTGGTTTCAGGTGTCAGAGCAAATACATGTCAAAATGAAGCTTTGAGGAAGATCTGATGTTCCAAATGATGCTTTTTATAGCAACTGTGCCAGCAGTGTTTGTTTTCTTGGCTGTCTGTTTTAGTGATCATCACAGGAATACTGTATAGGAAAACATCTAGAAGGATCTCTTTTTTTTAGATTCAGAAGAGGAGTGTTTTATTGAAACAGTAAGCCATAAGAGGCATCATGTCATGTTTAAGAATGCCTCCTTACCTTTGGTAAAATCATTGGAATGCATAGACTTAAGTAGCTTATTGCTTTCAAATAATAGTAATATTCAATAATATTCAATAATTTAACTTTTAGTAATAATTCAGTAAAGTCAATAATTAATTTAATATTAATAATTATCAAAATATACAATTCTTCTGCCAAAAATATACATTAGGGTGTTTGTGGTTGCCAAGCAACTTGGTGCATTAATAAAGTATGGCGACGGAACAGCTTAGAACCAATTAGAATTTAGAGTCTGAACTATTTGTTTTATTATTTAATTTAAAAACACTCAAACGACTCCTGCTTCCTCACTTGTGTGAAACATAGAAGCGTGCATGCATACTGTATTTTTTTATTCTGTATCTATGTACCAAAAATTACTTATTTAATGTAAATCTATCCTTTTGTACATTTTAGAACAATCATATATTCACTGTAACACTAAAGCACTTTTAAAAAAATTGTTTTACTAAAACATATGCAATAATCATATAATCATTAGCATAGAATACTGTATGTCATGTAAATATGCACTTACATTTGTTGCATTATTCAATGACAAAGCCTACCTTAGTATTCAAACCTAATCTGTTCTTCGTCTTTGACGGCCTTATTACAGGGCTCCGCTGCACTTTATTGGGAAGAGTGCTCTATAATAGAGCTGATTTCAGGAAAAGCACATTTAAAGTGCTGCCATGTTGTTCTTTCTCATTTACAACAAATATTGTCAGTGTAATCCATGTCCTGCTTTCTACTTGGAGTTTTGTCTGTGACTATTATTCAATGTCATATTAAATGTTTTTACACAGTGTCAAAATATTGGAAAGGCCACACAAATATTGTTTTAATCAAGCTTTCCGCTTTTGATTTACAGGAATAGTTCACCCAAAAAATAAATATTCTGTTTTGTATTTTATTATATATTTGTAATATTTACTCACCGCCATGTCATTCTAAACCATATGCTGTTGTTTTTCAGTGGAGCAGTAAAGGAGAATTTTTAAAGAATCTTCCAGAAGCTCTTTTCAATAAAAGCTCATAGTGACCACGTCTATTGAGCTCCAAAAAACATAAATATGCCATAACTTTCCATAGAAGTTGTCCATATTACTTGTGCACTATATTCCAAGTCTTATGAAACATGCATGATACCAAAATTTAAGCCGTTATTCCCTGAAAATCTTCCCCTCCGTTGCAGTTTTCAAATCTCACTTTCCATTCAGCATGAATTCTAAATGGCTTCAGAAGGTATTGAATATACTGCACGAGTCGCATTTATAATTTTTGGGTGCTTTAATGGTGTTTTTTGTCCTTTTTGGAGCTTGAAAGATGTTGTCACCATGAATTGCCATTGCACAGAAAAAAAGTCACATGGATATTATAATTTTTTTGCGCTTAACAATAATAAACATAATATGAACACAGTAGAAGACAGGCACAGGGTAAGAGAAAGTGAAGGAATATATACAGTATATAGCTTGTGTGACATTTAACAGGATGAATAAGAGGGGAAGAAAATACATAAAATACAAACACACAAACAAACAAAAAACAATCTTTTGTGTTCCGTGGGAAAAGTCAAGTCAAAAGGGTTTGAAACGACATAAGGGAGAGAAATAAATTCCTTTAATACTTAATCATGATGATATATTTATAATAAATTGGCAACAGTTTGTGAATTGCAATGCATCCAATAGGATTTCTATTTTGGAATACTTAAAAGTTTCCTGTTTATTAATTGCATACCATAAAATATTAGATTCAGCATCTAACTTTCTAAAAACTATAAACATGACAATCCTATATCATGGTGTTATCTAAAAAAAGACAGTGTTATTCATAAAAATGTCATTAGTTGTGTTGAAATTAAACAGGTTTTCTACTATTTCCATTCTTTCAGTCCCTAAAATCTATGCAGTACTTTAGACAATATTGTTTTTTCCATTTACTCACAAAACATACTCTTCCCAATTCTTACTCCTCTCTGCCTGATTTTATGGATTCACATTTTAGTGTGAGCAGAAACTCTGTTGTGGAAAGGTTGTGTGTTACCTTAGTTTGGGAGCAATTCCCTGTATATATGTAGTTTCAATCGATACATTTTATCCACATTTTTTTTTTTTATGTATCTTTCTTATATTTTTATGATTCTTGAAATAAGAAATTATTTCCTGATATAAATCTGCTTGTTCAAAAACTGTGACCTTCAGCATTCAGAAATATGTGAGACATTTGCACTTTTTTTAAGCAGTCTAGTGTGTGCATATTATGTGATGAGTTTTGGGCTGTGCTCGGAATAGCATACTAACATACTTTTCTTACTATATTTGCAGTAAATAGTATGTAATATATATGCAACATCATGAGGTCTTGTAACAATGTTTGCATGTTTATAGTGATATAATGCTTACAGTTTCACTTACTGTTTTTTAAATTCCAGGCAGTATAGTGCACACTGCACAGTACTTAGTGAGTAGTAAGCTACAGTAGTATTCCATTCTCAGCATAGCTGTGGTTGCCCTTTTTTGTCCTTCACATTACAGGGGCTTTTATTCACAGTACTCTGCTATGGCTGCCATCTAGAGGTGTGTGTGTGCTACTTTTTGTGTTTTAGAGCCCTTGAGCAACCTAAATACTGTAGATATAAAAGTCTAACAATCACGTTAACACACATTCAATTCAAGTGCCTAGGAATTTTTGTAATGGATGATATGGTAAAAAGAGAAAATGGAAGTAAAGCATTAGTTTAATTATTTAGTTTAGCTATTGCACTGTGATTTTCTATATACCCACAGCACCTTCATCCTGTTTAATCTGTAATTATAAAGGTGTGCTTTAAAGAACATAATCCAGCTATTCAGACAGGGTAATATTCTGGTTTAATAGCCTGTTTCAGCTATAGCCAATCAATCAATGAGTCTTTCAGTGTTTGATATACAGTGTATTTACTTTTGTTTCACTTGTGTCTTTGCCTGCAGTAGCACTGTGGACCTCGTTTTGTATTTCAAGGGTCAGAGGCCTGATAGAATGGAGAAGTGACAACAAAAAAATACATTTCCTCTGATCTCTTCCATGGAGTTGAGCAGAATTTGCTCATCTTCAATAACGAATTATGCTGGGAAAGAAGCCAGCACAAGATAAGGGGTATGGCAGCATTGTGGTGCTGCTAAAATCAAGTCGACATCTTGCTCTGTTGAGGTAGAGATAAAGCTTGTTTCTCATTGATACTCTTGTGTTTAACCAGCACCTCAAGTGCAGCAAACAGTTCATGTGCTTCCTTGTCTTTGTTAAATCTCGTTTCTTGGTTTGTTTCTGTTTACTTTATCTTTTACCTGAATCATTTGTGTCATAATGAGTTTTATCTGTGTAAATGTGCAATTAGCCTTTAGGTTACATTTGTTTAGTATGTTTATGATGAATTATATTTGAATATTATTTGTTATAATTGTTGAATTATTGAGCACTTTCACAAATATATTTTCTGAGATCACTGAAGACTTGTGCAAGTGAATTCTTTCTTTACATCCCTCTATGTATAAAATGTAACCTTCTAGTATCTGTACATCTCACTTGCACATATGAGATCTACATAGTGGTGGACACTGTTAGTACGGAAATCTTTAGGTAGTTATAGCATTGTACTGATGCATGAATATGAGTTCCTGAAACTGGTAGGGAAATTGTATGTTAATAATATGATCACTACTACTAAAAGGTAACAATAAGGTAAGGTAATATTCTGTGCTAAATCCTGGAAATGACATGACATCCATGTAGGGATACTAGGAGGGACAAGATGTAACTTTCTTCGGGTTTACTTGCTGAACAATGTTTCACTGTATAGATGTGTGAACATCCACAGCAAGTAAAAAATATTTTCTTTTTTTTTTCTTTTTTTTAATGCAAAGCTTAAGTTCCTTATACTGACTCCAGCCGTGACGATCATAAACCCTAATAAAGATGCTTATTGATGTCACTCCTGCACACTGAACAGAGAAGGATCCTATTTTACATAAAAAGGCAGTAGTCTTTCAAGCTCCAAAAAGCCTTATATTTCACATTATACATTATAGATATTACAGTTTTATCTTCTGTTAATGCCTGAGCTTCTGTAAAGCTGCTTTGAAACGATAAGTGTTGTGAAAGGTGCTATACAAATAAAAATGACTTGACTTGACTTATAAAACACAATAATTTCTGTGAGGAAAAGACTAATATTTAAGAAATTCCCAGATAATCTTCCTCTCCAATGAGCTGTTAACTCTAAAACCGCTGCCACCGAATTAATGGAATATTCCAGGTTCAGTACAAGATAAGCTCAATCAACAGCAATTGTGGCATAATGTTGATTACCACAAAAAATGTATTTGACTCGCCCCTCCTTTTCTTTAGAAAAAAAAAAGAAAAAGAAAAAATCGAGGTTACAGTGACTTACAATGAAAGTGAATGTGGAACATTTTTGGAGGGTTTAAAGGCAGAAATGTGAAACTTGTAATTTATAAAAGCACTTATATTAATTCTTCTGTTAAAACTCATGTATTATTTGAGATGTAAAGTTGTTTAAATAGTAATTTTTACTGTCATTTTAGGGTTTGTTGACATTACATCATCACGGTAACAAAGTTGTAAAATTGACTATAACTTTATACAAAAAAGGTTAGTAAGTGACTTTATCACACTAAAATCTTGTGTACATGCATTTCCTTTATGTCTTGTGGCTATACTTTGAAACAGTATTTTAACATTCAGAAATTGGCCCCCATTCACTTCCATTGTAAGTGCCACACTGTAAAGGCCAAAGTACACTTTGCGCATCTGCTTTGCAGATCGCTCTGCGCACAGTATGCGTGAGGTAAATTTCATCATAGTCCAGTCCGCGTAGCCTGACTGCACGCCAGACAGATTTTCTCAACTCACGGACGCGGTCGTCGTCTGTGCGCATCGTCTGCGCATGCACTGGCCATCAACTACTAAAAGAGAATCACAAAGAAGCGAGTCGAACCAGGAACATGCAAAAATGAAGTATACCTGGGCCTTAACTCTAAGAAGAGGTGACAGACATTCCCGCCTCCTCTATCACTCTCTGTTTGATTGAGCATTCTGTTTCAAATAAATAAGGTTGGGCATAGAAATACATCTATTAGTTTTCAAACGAATGTGGAAGTGACATGAGATGACTGTCTGTTCGATGGATGAAAATATCAACATAGGTGTACCTGCTTGTAACGACATGGGTGTTTAATAATATTGACTTTTTTTTTACTATCTATCCTCAAACATTAACATTTGATATTACTGACAGTAAACCTGAGTAAATAAGTGTAAAAAAAAAAAAAAAAAAAAAAACATGCGTATCACGTTTCACATCTATCGATCTTACTCTAATATTTTCACACCACTGAATGGTCACATACTATATATATGCTACCCTTATGCTCACTGTAGTATATATATATATATTTAAGCAATATCACATGAGCAAGAGTGCTATATGGCCCTACATCGGCACTGCTGTGATTCGGCCGTAGGTAATCACAACAGTGCTGATTTACGGCCATATAGCACTATTGCTAGTGTGATATTGCTTATATACAACAGTTCAATGAACAAGTACATTTTTAAAAAAATTGGAAAAACTGAGTACGGTCATAAAAACGCATTTGTGCATGGAACTACTTTTTTACGCGACGGATCAGAATCTGCCGTTGCTGGTTCAAACCAAATGATGCATCCAAGCCTTCATTAATAATTTAGTAATAAGTTAGTAATAAGGCTTGGGCTGTTTCTAACAAGTTATTGGATAAACAAGAATGTATGTGTGTGTGTGTGTGTGTGTGTGTGTGTGTGTGTGTGTGTGTGTGTGTGTGTGTGTGTGTGTGTGTGTGTGAGAGAGAGAGACAGACGAGAGAGAGAGAGAGAGAGAGAGAGAGAAGGAGCGTGTGCTGTCACCTGTTACCACTCCCAAGCAGAGATGCTGTCAGCTTTCTGAAGATCAGCTTTCTCAGTGGAAAAATAGCCGTCCAAGCAGGGGTATTTCTCCCTATTTGCGGTAGCCAGTGCGCAAGAGTCATTCACTATAGAAACCGCAATCTTCTCCGCCATTCTAAACAGTACATCCTCTCCAATGTGGAAAGTCCAGTAAGAGGTAAGCACCTTGAGTTGTGTAATTAATCAGTCTGTTGTGTCTCTCAGCTGTGATGAGCTTAATGCTAAAGTTGTTAGTTGAAAGCCGTTTAAAGCTATTTCTTAGCTTTAGTAGTGTAGTAGTAATACAAGCGATCACGGAGTGTTATTGTATGTAAACACTGACTAATGCGGATTCACTTCACCTCACCTAACTGGCTCATATTACACACAAAAATGATCTTTTGCCACCACCTGCTGGCTAACATATGTAATGTAAAAAAAGAGAGACACATATACAGTAGCTCTTAACACATCTGCACTGCTCTTACACTTTAGTTTAGAACGGCACTAACACAAGCGGAGTGATACACACACAGTGAAACGTCCGAGTGCTGATCGTCCTTGTTTGTCCTGTGTTTAGTAATCTTTTTCCAGTCAGTTTTACCAGAGACGAACTGCTGAACATTCGACAGCATATACCAGTCAATCTTTTCCCGGTTTTTGAATATTCAGACCTTTTGCTGGACATTTTGGTTGGAGGCGCGGCTGTGTTGTTCAAGAGACTCAGGCGAGGGAGACGAGCAGGCACACTGGTCAAACTCCATTGCCGCGGCTTTCGAACAGCGCTGCCGAGCATTCATCTAGCGAGTCTCTGCTCTCTTCCTAACAAAACGGACGAACTACATCTCCTCACCTGCACAAACAAGGACTTTTCAACCTCTGCTGCCTTGTGCTTCACAGAAACCTGGCTGAGTGAAGCCATTCCGGACAGCGCAATACATCTGCTGGGCTTTCAGCTGTTCAGAGCGGATCGCATCGCGGAGTTAACGGGGAAAACGAGAGGCGGTGGAACATGCTTTTACATCATTGAAAGTTGGTGTACAGATGAAACAACGTTAAAGAAGATGTGCTGTCCTAATTTGGAAGTGCTCTTTATTAACTGTAAGCCTTTCTACTCACCGCAGGAGTTTTCCTTGTTTATTCTGGTGAGTGTTTACATCGCGCCAAACGTGTGTTTGAATGCTGCGCTGCAACAGCTGGCTGATCAGATCACAGACACGGAACAACAATACGCAGACCCAGTTATTATTATTCTTGGGGATTTTAACAAAGCAAACCTCACACGTGAACTGCCCAAATACAAACAGCACATTACATACCCAACCAGAGACAGAAATATACTGGATCATTGCTACACAACAATAAAGGATGCATATCGCTCTGTCCCTAGAGCAGCTTTGGGACTCTCTGATCACTGTCTGGTTCATCTTATTCCAAACTACAGACAGATACTAAAATCTGCTAATCCTGTAATAAGGACTGTAAAGAGATGGACCAATGAAGCAGAGCTGGAACTACAAGCCTGCTTTGACTGCACTGATTGGAGTGTTTTTGAGGCTGCAGACACCAATCTGGATGAGCTCACAGATACTGTTACATCATATATCAGTTTCTGTGAGGATATGTGCATCCCTATTAGGACTTATTTAATATTTAACAGTGACAAACCATGGTTTACAGCAGAACTCAGGCAGCTTCGTCAGGCCAAAGAGGATGCTTACAGGGGTGGGAATAAAGTCTTGTACAATCAGGTCAGGAACACACTTAATAAGGAAATCAGAGTAGCTAAAAGAAGATACTCTGAGAAGCTGAAAAACAAGTTTTCAGCTAATGACCCTGCATCAGTGTGGAGTGGCATGAAACAACTTACAAATTACAGGACTCCTACCCCCAACACTGTGGTGGACCAACAACTGGCTGATGACCTGAATGTGTTCTACTGTAGATTTCAAAGGCCCAATCTCACACCCCACACCCGCTCTGACCTTCACTTCACTTCACTTCATACAAACACCTCCTGCAACCCGCCCCCCCCCACACGCTACTCAAACTGCACATAAGATCTGTGAAGACAATGTGTGCCATGTCTTTCGAAAACAAAGGATAAGGAAAGCACAGGGCCCAGATGGTGTTTTACCTGCACTTCTAAGATCCTATGTTAACCAGCTGGCTCCCATCTTCACACAGATCTTCAATAGATCACTGGAGCAGTGTGAAGTCCCATGCTGCTTCAAATGCTCCACTCTCATCCCCATCCCAAAGAAACCAAAAATCACAGGACTTAATGACTACAGACCTGTCGCCCTGACATCTGTAGTCATGAAGTCATTTGAGAGACTGGTGTTGGCCCACCTGAAGGACATCACTGGACCCCCTTCAATTTGCTTATCGAGCAAACAGGTCTGTGGATGATGCAGTCAACATGGGATTGCATCATATCCTGCAACATCTGGACAGACCAGGGACATATGCAAGGATCCTTTTTGTGGACTTCAGTTCAGCTTTCAACACCATCATCCCAGCTATTCTCTGGACTAAATTACACCAACTCTCTGTTCCCACGTCTATCTGTCAGTGGATCACCAGCTTTCTGACAGACAGGCAGCAGCTTGAGACAGGGGAAATTCACTTCCAGCACCTGTACAATCAGCACTGGTGCCCCCCAAGGATGTGTGCTCTCCCCACTACATTTCTCCCTCTACACCAACGACTGCATCGCCAAGGACCCTCTGTCAAGCTCCTGAAGTTTGCAGATGACACCACTGTCATCGGCCTCATCCGAGATGACGATGAGACTGCATACAGAAGGGAGGTTAAACAGCTGGCTGTCTGGTGCAGTCAAAACAACCTTGAGCTGAATATGCTCAAAACGGTGGAGATGATTGTGGACTTTAGGAGGAAAACCCCAACACTGTCACCCCTCACCATTCTACACAGCACTGTGGCAGCAGTGGAGTCATTCAGGTTCCTGGGCACTACCATCTCACAGGACCTGCTGCTGCTGATACAGTTCTACTCAGCAGTTAGTGAGTCTGTCCTCTGCACTTCAATATCTGTCTGGTTTGGTTCAGCTATGAAATCAGATATCAGAAGACTACAAAGGACAGTTTGGACTGCTGAGAGGATTATTGGTTGCCCCCTGCCCTCCTTTCAAGAGCTGTACACTTCCAGAGTGAGGAAAAAGGCTGGAAAAATCACTCTGGACCCCAGTCACCCTGCCCATTACCTTTTTGAACTGTTGCCTTCTGGCCGACGCTTCAGAGCTCTGAGCACCAGAACCGTCAGGCACAGGAACAGTTTTTTCCATCAGGCTATCCACTTATGAACAATTAAAACTGCCCCATTGAGCAATAATTAATGTGCAATACAGAGCTTAATCTTTTTATATTTAACCAACACATCCAACCTCTTCTGCCATTACATTCCCTTGCACTGTATATAACCAATTTGTATTTAGATTTGCACTACATATATGTATGTGTGTATGTATGTATGTGTGTATATATGTACAGTATGTATGTGTATATATGTGTGTGTGTGTGTGTGTGTGTGTGTGTATACAGGTATGTATGTATATATGTGTGTGTGTATATATATATTGTGTATTCTATATATACTTTATTTTATTTTCAATATTTATTTATTTATTTTATTCATTTATTTATTATTTATAAAAGTCTTGTTGCTGTTTTGTAATGTGGTGTACTGGAAGCTCCTGTCACCAAGACAAATTCCTTGTATGTGTAAGCATACTTGGCAATAAAGCTCATTCTGATTCTGATATATATATATATATATATATATATATATATATATATATATATATATATATATATATATAGTAAATACTATAGTATAGAAGTGTAAATTAATTAGGAAATTACCTTATTTTCTGCTAAATGATAAATGAGAATGTAGAACTAGTAATATCAACATGCGGCCCACATATACTGTAAATCTACTAGAATATCAATCCATCAGGAGAGTAAATGTAATCTGCTGACAGAACAGCATTTTATTTACTTTATTTACTTTATTTACTTCTTTTCAAACAATGAAATGCTATCATGACAGCTGGGACATGAAACAAACACCTGTTATGAGTTATTGTATTAAAGTGTTGTGATCTCACTCAACCTGCTGGTGAAGAGGTTGAATCAATTATAATATCACTCAAATGCTGTTATAGAAAGTGGGTTGTATGTGCTGGATTTAAAGTGTTTGCACTTCTGTTCTTTTTCTGTTCTGCTGAATCAACACGCTATTACAGAGTTGGAATAAACCACTGAACTACTGTAAGTGTTAATATTTATAAGTCTAACTTAGACATTTAAGCTATTCTTAGATAGCATATGTAAAACAATATGTATGTCTGTTATAGCAAATGCTACAAACTATGACAGCCATTAGTCCTGAAAACAATAGTTCCAGAGTGGGGATTCCTCATCTGTGGGATATCCTCCTAACCACAATACAGGTAGAGAAATCCAATGCACAAAGAGAATCTCCTTCACCCTGCCCACAGAGGAATCACCAGCACATTGTAGTCAATGTCTAATATGCATTTTAAACATTTTAAACCGAATATGGGGGACTTCTTTTAAATCACGAAAACATAACGCTTAAATGTAACTGAGACATTCAAGCACAATCAAAAACATCCTAAGTCACTAGTTAAATAGTGTCAATCATATAATGAAAACTTTGACCAATATTAAAATAATAATAGCACAACTATTGCTGAATAATTGTGCTGAATAATGTAGAAGGAATGGTAAACAACGTTTGCAGCCCACACTTCAACCTACAAGTCTTCTCCAGAACACTAGTAAAACAAGCAAATTTCCTTGCGGTACCTGTATTGTGTTTGCTTTTTATTTCATTTCAGTTTTGTTTATGATACCATGGAAAGGTCACATTTGCTATTGTACACAGGAAAGGTAAAAAATGTAATGAAAGATCAGTACATTACTTACTCATAAAATATGAAATACATACTGTACATTAAATCATTAAAACTGAACACAGTTTTAGCCTCTTAAAGACTAGCATCACTTTAATTCAAGATCTGTTTGCCATTTGTGAAAGTTATCATAGAAGACGATGGCTGGTCTTACACTTCTTTGTACCCTGCAGTAACAGTAGGCTAATCAATTCCAAAATACACTGCTTTATATCTATTTGATGGTAAAGAGGGGGATAGCTGTCTTCCTGATAGGCTACTTAGATGGAAAAGATCAAACCTTTATGTTTTCTTTCACAGCAATCCTCACAAAAGGTATTTATTGCTTCTACAAGAAAAAAGTGTGGAAGAATTTTATTGTAAAAGGTTGAACTGTTATTGCTGAGTAGAACAATTTTTTATTTATTTTTCCAGATGAAATATAACTGTAATGCAATGTGACGTGGCACCTGAACAGGTGGCTAAACACATTAATGTACAACTTTGTTTTTATCATACATGAAAAGTAAAAAATTGGGTTATTTGAGAAATAAAAAAACTTTATTCATAAGACATATCTATAAGAAGAATACATTAACATATTAAATCTGTGTCATTTGCGTAAATGTATACAGTATGTATAATACACAGTATATAAAACCACATGACTACTTGGTTTTGAGAAACTTTGTTTTTACAAATTGATTTGTATTATTGTACATATTTTTTTCCTGTTCAAACCCATTCAACTTTCCAATATATTCCATTTATTTGGCTTACTAATAAAGGCAAATAAAGGGATAAATGGCTTTTTACACAGGATTGTATTTAGTAAATTATGTGAACTGGTTGCAAAGATGATTATTTTAAGGATCTCAGCAAAACAGCCTGCATACCAAAGCATGATTCTCATTTAGTTTAGCTGAATCAAATGCAGTAATCTTTGCTGTGTATTAAGCAATCAAAGGTTTGATTACAATACACTTGCACATGTACAACCGACTGTGATAGTGACTGTTTTTTAAACAAATTTCAAATCAGTGCGATTATTCAGTGTACCCTTGCAGCTTTGTCTGGAAAACACATTGATGTTTAGCAAAATTGGCTGTGCTGCTGCAGATATGTTAGAGCTATGTTAGAGTCCTGGTATGTGGCATTATAGATTCGAGGCAACATGTCTATATCTACAACTGGCCTGTGAAAACAATGGATCATAAGGGGGGAGTACTGCCACAGATCATAGACATGTTTTACACCATCAAAGTCAAAGTCCCATGCAAATTTAAAACACCACTATTGAATACCTGTTGGCAAGACAAGAATAAACAGAGGGATCAGAAAGTCTGAGACCACACAGAAAATTCAGGATTCAAATTCTAATTTATAGCAGGAAGTAAATAAAGTTTAGGATTCTGAAAAATGTAAAACAAAACATTATGACATGAAATGAATAAGAAACAATTTTGCATTATTTTTAGATCTCTAATCAAATAATCAAATTTGATCATGTTAAAGGAATATTCTGGGTTCAATACAAGTTAAGCTTAAAATTGAGGTTACAGTGAGACACTTACAATGGAAGTGAATGGGGCCAATTTTTGGAGGGTTTAAAGAAATGTGAAGCTTATAATTTTATAAAAGCACTTGCATTAATTCTTCTGTTAAAACTCGTAATGTTTGAGCCGTAAAGTTGTTTAAATCATAATTTTTATAGTCATTTTAGAGTTTTAGGGTTTAGTAAGTGATTTTATCACACTAAAATCATGTTAACACACATATTGTTCACATCTTGTGGCTATACTTTTGAAACAGTGAGTATTTTCATGTTTACGGATTGGCCCCATTCACTTCCACTGTATGGAAAAATATGCTATAAAAGTGAATGGTGAGTGAGGCTGTCAGTCTGCCTAATATCTCCTTTTATGTTCCATGGAAGAAAGAAAATCATACAGTTTGTGTTCTTTTAACAACATGAGGATGAGTAAAATAATGTAAACTTTTAGGTAATTTTAAGTTCTCTTTAAGCACATCTATTTGCTTAATTTGTATTTCTGACTTTACAATTGAAGTATTTCTGAAATACATTGACTACAGCAAGGTAAGGCAAGAATACAGGTATGTTTCAGAATTACATTTATATATTGAACAACATGTTGTTAAGGATTTTGCACTGACGCAATCCACCGACCTCTTTCCTACATGACAAATTTGCATGCACAAACAGCCATGGAGCTTGTGCCTGCTCTGTTTTTCCATAATGGTAAAGTAAGCTGTGGCTATTCAGGTGAGGGAATGGGCATTCCTAATTCATTCATCTTGTGTAGTGAGTGTGATATTTACATGCAATCACACACAAGGCAGACAAAGAGCGAACACAATGCTGTGCTGACAGAGTTGATGCTCCAGGCTAAATGAGTTTAAGTGCAGTTTATAAAGGCGTTATTGCTTATTGTTTCTCCAAAGAGGTGTCTTAGAAATGTATTAAAAAGTTGTATGTGAATTTTATTCACTTTGGAATGCAACTGTGATTTTTATTTTGTATTTGTAAATATTTTAATGTGACATGCAGTACAGTACGGTAGATTGTGCAGAGAATTTTATATTATAGAATTATATAGACCTTAATATATTATTATAAAGAAATATTTTAAACGTATAAGTAACACTACATAGTTAAAAAGAACTTCAATGAACAATACTTTTAGAGCATTTATTTAAAAAAACATATTTAAAAAAAGATCAAATAATTGGGTTATTTTAAAAAGATTCACTTCTTTAAGAAGAATAAATTAACACAAATCATTTTATCAATGTTTATAATAAACTGTATAAAAAAACAATGGTCTTTTTTATATATATATATATATTTCAATTTTGTATTGGTTTTACAGATATTCTTTACTGCAAATTGAAAACTTTAAACTTAAAAAAAAATAATAATAATCTTTTTGGTGTTTAGAACTAATAAAAAAAATCTTTTAAAAAAAAAAAAAGCATTAATCAATTTTAATATTTTTACTTATCTTCCCTTTTTGAACACAAACTTAAAAATAAATAAAAAATGTCTTTGTCTTACAAATGTAAATAGAGATAATTTTTTGTGCATTATTTGCATATCTTCAAGCAACATGGAACACAGCATTGTCAATTGTGCAGAAAACTTTATATTATAGAATTCTTGAATGTTATACATTATTTAATAAATATTTTAAATGTATCAGTAACACTTTACAATAAGGTTGCAAATGTAAGCATATGTTAGCATGAGATAATGCGATAGTTAACAAGTACTAACAATGAACAATACTTTTAGAGATTCCCTCTTTCATGTTGTTAGTCATCGAGTCAGATTGCCATGGCCAGGAATACCTCAAAACTGTTAGGATAACACATCTCCCACACACTCTCATAATGGTATTTGCCACAGGCTTTGTTATTGGAAATGCTGCATGGAAGGAAAACAAACATCATCTTTAAAAGATCATCAGATCATTTGATATGTAATCATTTTTAAAATGTTGCACATTTGTGGAGTGGGAATCTCTGAAATGATATCATAGGCCTTTGTATTGAGACAAAATACTTGTTTATGATTTTCAGTTTTATTCAAGTTATTGATTAGATCAATAGTTTTTTATTAGAAGTTGAGTAAGTGAAAGAATTGCATTTGGGGTGAAAAGCCCCATTGTTGAAGGGTCTTTTGATGACCTGGCATATACTAATGATTAATAAAATAAAGTTGAACCAACATTTGAAAATTAATTATATATAATATTATTAAATTGAGTTGAATTAAACTACTAAATTATATTGATTTGGCCTAATTTAAATAAATTATGTTGGCTCAGTGTAACTGACTTAATCTGAATGAACGAAATTACGTAAATTGCTTGTAAAAACGTTCTCAAATTTAATTAAGTGTAATGACTTCATTTTTGAATGTTAGGAGGCATTGTGGCTGAGAACAGATATTTAAAATTATATGGGGATATATCCTAGAGATTTTTGTAAATTTTAAATCAGAATAGACATTTTAACTAGAATGGACCATTTTTGGTCATATTTTCCTAGTCCACTTTGCTGCCATGTCTTTGGACAGATGAAAATGAAAGATTAAAATGACATAAATGGGTATTGTCATTATGCAGAGCTATGGTTTGCTGTCAATAAAATGCCTTTTTTTTCTCTGATCGTATTGGGAAAGTTACTAAAAAAAAGTAATCAACTACACAAATTACTAATTACTTCTCTAAAATTATAATCTGATTACTGATTACTTCATTGAAAAAGTAATTTATTACTTTACTAATTTGTTAATTTACTAATTTATTACACATTACTAATTACTTTTAAATTACTTTAAAAAAAAAAACACGTCACAAAAATTATTTTGTTTTTCGTTCAACAAATTCAAAATAATGTCTATTTTCTCCTTGTTCTTTGTAGCATAACCTGCAGCTGTCACAGAAACGAAAACGGAGGTACATATGAACATATGAATTCACATTTAAGTTGTATGGCACATAAATAACATATTTTTAGAAATATTTGCAACCCAAATAATGTACTTAAAAGTACTTCCTTTCATTGAAAGTCAGTAGCTGTAATCTGATTACAAGAATTTAAAATGTAATGGGTTACACTACTTTTTGTGCCTAAAAGTAATGCGATTACAGTAACGAATTACTTTGTTATCCAATTACACCCCACACTGGTCGCAACTTTGCTCTTGTTAAAGTGGGGAAAGATGACGCTGCTGCAAGAGAGGGGTAAGAGAGAAAAAGCATAAAGAAATCAGGTTCCGAAGTAGAGAAGACATTTTCAGAGCTACACCTGTTTCAAAAATTCATAGTAATACATTTAAGCATATGATATTTAGAAATAACATCATTTTATTTCAGTCGTACAGGGAAAAAGAGTCTGGAGTTTAGAAGTCTAGGAGTTTTGAAAGCATATTTTATCATCTAAAATAATTTATTTCACAGGAGCTTATTTACAGGTATGCTGTCACAAGCTGCTTTTGATGCATTCGAAGTTATAACGAATAAAATAATTCATTCATACATATGATATTAGTAATTAACATTATTTCATTTTAATAAGTGGATGGAGTTTAAAGTCTTATGAGTCTTGAGAGCACATTTTATCATCCAAAATAATTTATTTCACAGGAGCTTATTTACAGGTATGCTGCCACAAGCTGCTTTTGATGCATTCGAAGTTATAACGAATAAAATAATTCATTCATACATATGATATTAGTAATTAACATTATTTCATTTTAATAAGTGGATGGAGTTTAAAGTCTTATGAGTCTTGAGAGCACATTTTATCATCCAAAATAATTTATTTCATAGAAGCTTATTTATGCCTCACGAGCTGCTTTTGATGCAATGAATAGAAGTTATAATGAATAAAATACTCAATTCATACATATGATTTTAGTAATTACAATTATTTTATTTAACAAAATTTAAGTGTATGGAGTTTAAAGTTTTAAGAATTTTGAGAGCATTTTAATATCCAGAGTTATTTAATTCAGCATCTTATGTCAACTCGATCTGGTTTTAATGAACAGGTTAGAAGTGATTTAATACCTATAGCCTAATTAATCAATTCCTAGCAGTCGATTCACATACATGACTGAATATTTATTAGTAAGGAAAATAAAGTGATTGGAGCTGCTGCACGATACAGGATGCCCATCAACTGAACGAACGTTTGATCGTCATCAGGTGTGTAGATAGCTTTGTTACAATGAGAGCGATCTAATTTTGTTTTGTTTTTTTGAGCTACGGTTGTCTTGAAAAATTTGATGCTGACGTTATCCAGCCCAACAGCCTCTGACGTTAGCGGTTCAAGGTTCAAGGCCAGCAAGCTTTTGTCTGTTGTTGGAAAAGGGCTGATTGGGTGGCACCGGCCTACTCAGGCCCACTCGTGGCTACGCCAGTGCTTTGGGGTCCAGAAAAAAAGGACATTTCTACATTTGTGTTTTTCACAAAACTTCATTGTCATAAATCAATGTTTTGTGTTCAATGGAATAGTAATCTGATTGAGCTTTTAGGGTCTGTTCCAAAACGTAGTGAGCTGCCTCGCTGTCTCCTGCCTACATAGACAGCTGTCTTCTATGGCAGCATCCTTACTGAAATGATGCCTCATAAGAGAGCGATTTGGAATGCTATACATAAGCAGCAGCTCCGCGCATCATTCAAACAGCTCTCTTCACGCGCAGCATACGGACTCAACTCGCGCAACTGATTTCAATACAGATGACGCAAGAGAAAAGACGCGATCCTGTAATGAGCCTAAATACGCATGGCACACACACATTTTGGGTAAAATAGTCAATTTTGTGTCATATTAAACTGTTATTTATCTATACTTTTCAGTATTTAATGGATTATAAGTATATTTATAATCTAAATTCCTCTCGCTTTGTCCGCCATCTTGGATTTATTTTTCCGCCGAGCTCATCACAGTGCATTCTGGGATCGCCTACCCGGAGAAGGATACATATGATGCTATCATAAAATTTGGCCAAAACGAAATATCTTAAGAGGCAGCATAATTAAGATATGTACCCTTTAGAACAGTCTGAAGCGTCTGAAGCGTGCCTATGATGTCTTAAAATGCTGCCTCCGGAGGACGTTCATTAAGTTTTGGAACAGACCTTTAGTCTCTCTAGTGTCAAAATATAAAGCCATTGATTGTTATGTGTCTGTTATGTAATTGCATCAAAAATGTATTTAACTATTGCATACATGGCATACTTTTTACATTTTTAAAACAGTTAATGCTGCATCAGGCATTTTTTGTTTTGTTTTGTTTTTCAGATAGCATATGCAGAACAATAGGTTTGCTTACACAGAAAGAATATTTCCATAGTGGGGATTCCTTTTCAATGGGATATCCTTACCACGATGAGTAATATAGTTTGAGAAATTGTCATAACAAAGAGGATCTCCTCCACCCTGAACAGACAGGAATCACTTCATATTGTGTTTTAATGATTAATGAGCATTTAACTTTAACACGTTCACTTTTATTATGCCTACAATGTGTCTTTTTTGGAACATAATTGTATAGAGATTGAATTTTCCTACAAATACGCTCAACAAACTCCCCTGCAGACACTTAGATTCACAGTGGAAATGATAAAGGATATCCCTGAAAAATACTAAAATAATAATCGGACAACCAACTTTATTGTCAGTACATTGTGCTGAATAATCTGTATGCATGTATTTGAGAAACTGAGTGAACCAAAGGAATTATCATGATTAAAAGATCTGGCATTCATCATATCATCTCAGATGTGTGAAATGACATGAAAGGAATCCTCTGTTAAAATAAAGGGAATGATTCGGTTATTAGAGTGGGAATAAACCACTGAACTCTTTTAATTGCTCTCTAATTCTAGTAAACAATTGGCTTCAAGCTATTTTTAGATAGCATATGCAAAACAATATGTACAGTATACTGTTTGTCTGTGAACACTACAAACCATGACAGCCATTGTTCCTGGAAAGAAAACAGTTCCATATAGGGATCCCTTTCCTGTGGGATATCCTTACCGCAATGAATAATACAGTTAGGAAAATCCCACAAAGAGAAACTCCTTCACCCTGCCTACTGAGGAATCACCTCTTCTAGCTACAGTAATGTTTAATAAGCTTTTCAGTTTCACACGTTTATTATTTTGACTAACATTGGGACAAATTTGAAAAAAAATCATTTATTTTATTTTTTTTTTTTTTTTACCAAAATTCAAAGAAACATCTATTTTTGCATTTCATTTTTTTTCTTTATGTATTATTATTATTAAAAAAATAATTTAATTGGAAAGTTGATCATGTACATGTAAATATTGATCCTCTATTTAAATTAAATATACAACCCCTTACCTACATGACACTCACATCTCTCAGTCATAGCAACAGACAAGGAAAAATTGATATAATACACATGTAAAATAGATCCTGTAAAACCATTACTCACATTCCTCTGAAATGTATTAAATAAAAAAATAAATAAAAAAAGATGCATGATGCTCTATTCTGTTATTATTGTATTGCTAGATTTTAGCTGAATTTCTTAGTTGATTTGTTGTTGTTTTTTAATTGTTTGTTTGTCTGTTTGTTTGTTTGTTTGTTTGTTTTGTTTTTTTGTTTTCTAAAAATTCTCTGGAACTATTACAGAATTTTCAGAATTGACCCCATCCTAGTCAATGTCTTCAGACACCATAGGCCCATCACTTTCAAAATGCAATATTTGAGATCAAATTTACTTAAAAAATTTGCTTCATGAGGTAAAATTGTAATTAACTGGTGTTATTAAAAAATATTATTTAACATCATTCAACATCAACCTAAATACATCAGTTTCCACAAACAAAACTAAGGCTTAGATCAATTAGACGTAACTCCTATACTGAACAATAGCAGGTTCCCACTTACAATATCACAGTAATATGTGAGTCCCAGCAACACGCAAGATATTATTTTTCAATAATCAAGATTTTTTTTTTTTCATGTAAAATATGCAAATCAATGGTTAATCTCCCTCTGATAGCCTTTAACATATAGACAGTTCATACCAGAGCATGAATAAACTCTTATTCATAGGAGAACAATGTCATTACTGGTATTCCCTCACTATAAAAAATTAAAAGTTGAGTAAACTTCAGGCTAATTAGTTGAACTAACTTAACATTTAAAGTTGGATTGTGCGTTCACCACAATTATATTCAGAAAATTCAGAAAACTCAAAAATTCAATAAATGTGAATGTTGGAGTTTAACTGGCCTTAAATTTAACATTATAAATGTAAATGATGCATTCATTAGAGCAAAATATTTGTAAGCATATATTCATTTCTACGAATGATCATGCTTCAGCGCTACATCAGTACCCAATAGTTGGGCTGACTGAATGAGTGGTGTTGGCAGTCACCACTTTAAACTTTTAAAAGGTCAATCGAGATAACAACGGAAAAAACTTCATCACGCTTTTTTACATAAAACATCATTAAAAACACTAAATACAGTTAAAACATCTATTAATTCTAAACAATTCTGTCTTCATAAGTCACCATGCTTTGACAAAACTCACTTCATGTGCAAGCATTTATGGGTATTGACTCACAATAGGGCCACAATGCTTCTCGAATGGGCATGCTCAGCAGCAGATGTAATAGTAAGAAATTCATAATGCGTAGTTTTACAGGGTTCCCCCACCTTTTGACCCATGAATTTTCAGGACCTTTCCATGACTTTAACAGATGTTCATAAGTACTGGATAAGATCCTTAAAGTGGATATGAGTTGAAATCAAATTTTTTAAAAGTCCTGATATTTCCTGCATAGAGACCTGGCCTTAACAGACAGTACATTTAAAGAATGCAATTCAAGGAGATTTACAAAGGTTCCACAGAAAATCCAATAACTGACAATCCTATTCAGTTATTTTGTAAAAATCCATGTTGCCAACTAGTAAAATCAATATAGAGCCAGCATCCCTATAATCCAGCATCCTGATGTAAAAATTACTTATCAATATTTACATATGAAGACATATTAACGAAGCCTGTAAATTCTACACTCACAACCAAACCTGACATTCTATGACATTCTAAGTGTTTAAAATTTTAAGTTGCTCACACTTAAATGGCATTAAAGTTGTTTTAAGTAATCTCAACTTTTTCTACATTAGGTAGTTCAATTGACTTTTAAATTAGAGTTTGTCTGGATGAGAAGATGAATATAGTAATGGAAGAGAGGAAATTAAATACAGAGTCTCTTCTCACTCAGCTAAAACTCCATTAATAACTATTTACTTATTTATAACTGAGCAGACATATATATATATATATATATATATATATATATATATATATATATATATATATATATATATATATTTTTTTTTTTTTTTTTTTTTTTTTTTTTTGATGAACTTGAAATAAAACGTATAAATGATAGAAACATTTCGCATTAGTGTAGTTGCAATGAAATTTCAAGCAATTTCTGCAGTGTCCATCTGCGTCACATGCATAGAATAAATCTAAAATTATTCCAGAATGATTATTCCTGCAGTGTTATTCTATTATTTGGTATAATATATGGAATTTTTGAATGTATAAATTCATAGGCTTCATGTGAAAATTCTGGTGTGACGGAGGATCCTCTACACCTCTCTTAAAATCTACACCTGCATTAAACAGCATATTAATTAATTAATAGCCTTTTCAGAATTAAGTAAATCAAGTATGAAGCACAAAAGTATTCATTAAATGGAAAAGGCAACATATGAAAATATCAAAACATTGTTTGCCTTGGGTCAGTATAGCAGAACGGATATGAGATACGGATATGTGTGCTTGTATTCCATTATGTAAATACAAAGCAGGGATTCCATCCAATGCAAATTTGTTTGGGAAACACATTGATGGATCACGTTAATATAAATGAAGCTCTGTAGCCGAAGACTAACAGTGCTGCATCCTGACTGGGGACGTTTTCACCTGACTACTGGACTTTGAGAAGAAACTACAAAGCCACTAAACTCATAATGATGTCCATATTGCTGGTGAGTTCAACAGAATATGTTCTTTTTACTAATGTGCTTCGTAAGGACATAGGGTAATGCATACATTTGACTCACTCTTGTAAAGAACAATATCATACTGAAGGTCTCGAAATACTGTAATTAATGTGCGTAAAGATTTAGAGATTACTAAAAGGAAAAAACACGCATGTCTTTCTGATAGTAAATGAAGAGTCAAAGATAAAATACTTTCTCATTGCATAACTTAATATGCACTGAACAATTTGTAGGTTTATTTCCTCAAAATGTTTAAACAATGTGGCTTTGTGACGCTATCAAAGCATTGCTCTGTTTATTTGAGTATTCCAACCATCCCGACATTGGCTCAACCAATGCTGTTAAATGGCACAAAAACGTATGTGATAACATCTAAATTAAATGGTTTGATTCAAGTCAAAAATATTATTTATGTTGGAATCAAATTGATTGCATTAGATTACATCAACAAAACTATATTAATGGATTAGATCAGGTAGAAATACATGCTTCTTAAGGCAAAAATTGGTTACCACTTTTTACTGCCAATGTTAGTTTACAGTTCAAGAACCAGTTCAGGTTCTTTTGCAGAGGATGACTTCAATCATTTCATAATGTAGATAGAACAAACTTATCCTAATTTTCACATCTTTTCTTTTATCATCAGGTAATGTTTCTGTTGATGGGAGTGTCTAGCCAACACCATCTCTGTTCCAAGTGCTATGATTTCGAGGCCATCAAAATCGCAAACCTTACAGATTTCAGCAGTTTAAACCAAAAAATCAATGACAAATCTCTGTCTCCGTGGAAATATAAGTAAGTAGATATCCTCAATTAAATGTCACTGTGACTTTTGCAACATAATATGCAGATAAATGTTGAGCTAGGATGCATAAGTGTCCCCCTTTATTTTACTTTTTTTTTTTTGGTATATTGTGTTCTTGAAAATTGTGTATGTCATGAACTTTTCTCTTTTTAGAAATACTACAGACATTGAACGGATTCCAGTGATAATTCAATATGCTGATTGTGATATATCATCATGCTCTGGGCTCAGTGTGGTTGCAAGACCAGCAAAAATCAACATCCGAATAAACGTTTTTAAAAAGCGTCAGTGTGGCAACACTTACAAATACTGTAAGAAGGATTATATATTGACAGTTGGGTGCACATGTATTAAAGACTCCTAGTAAGAGATTTGCATGATCATCCCCATGTTACATTTTGTGTGAGTCCCTTTATGTTTTGTGTGAAATAAGACTGTATTTTTGTTATTAGGTTTGGTCAAATACTCTTGTAGAAGTGAACGGTTTTTTGAAGACAGGCCCTATTAACACTATGAATAATTGGAGTACATGTTGCCTGATCACATTTGTTATGCTAAATCAAATATCTAGGTGTGTTTAGGTCACTCTGTTTCATATTCAGTTTTATGTTTCTGTATTTTTTACTTTGAAAAAAAAAAAAAAAAAAAAAAACTGTGATATAGTAAAATCTAAACAAATGCATTGAAAATATTTTGAAATGTGAATGTAAAGATCACCTCCGGTTTGTAAATATGGGGGACAGGGATTTTTTGAAGTTTTCACTGAAAGTATATCATAATATACTTATAAGTATATTGTATCAATATTAATTTAAAAGTACTGAACTGATTGAGTATATAAAACAGTTTCTGGGAGAAAGGACTTCAGAAATCAGATCTTCTTGCTACTATTTTTCTTAAGAAGTAGGACACCACAGACACTGTCAACCTCTATCTGTTTGTCCCTCAAAAAAAGAAAAGAAAATGTTTACATTAAATTAAAAAAAAATTGGGAGCATTGTTTGAATTGAACAGCTTATGAGGAATGATGTAATGTTTTGGGATGTTTTGTAAGTGTAATATAATTTGTAATAGTAGAATATGTTATGTAATTCTGAAGCTGACTACTTTCATTTTAACATTATAGAGAATTTCGAAGGAAAATGTATTACTGTAACACAGTTGCAAAGTAAATACTTTAGAAAAGTACTGCTGTTAAATGTAAATAAAATAGAAAGAATTTGCTCACACCAGCTGATGTAAATGTGTTTTCTCTCTTCCTGCTTCTAATTTATTTTTTACCTTATTATTGTATTTACACAGTATATATACAAATAATGTATGTACAGTATACTGTATATATAATAGAACAGAATAGTAATTGCATTTATTAATATTATAATAATACATTATTGTATAAGTGCAGTTAGTAAACATGAACCTGCACTAAAAACTTTTACAGTACTGAGTGTTATCATTCAACTGCCAGCAGATAATAAAAAAATCATAATGATTTCAAGTTACTCTGTCATTAACACCAGTGACAGCAAAAAACAAAACAAAAAACAATAATAATAATAATAATAATAATATATATATATATATATATATATATATATATATATATATATATATATATATATATATATATATATACAGTACTGTGCGAATGTTAGGCACTTAATACATTTGTCTTAAGATGGTTATTTATATCTTCAGCTTTAGTGTGTCAATAGGAAATATAAATGTCAGACTCCCAAACATTACTTTTACAAATAGAATAGAAGAACAGGGAGCCCTGCAACAGATGGCATGACCCCCACAAAGCCTTCCACTGAACATCGTGTCAGATTACATAAAAAGACAGAAGCAATTGAGACAGACTAAATAGATAGAATAACTGTGATGAATTCTTCAAGAAGCTTGGAATATCCTATCTGCCAACAACCAAGAAAAACTGTGTCCAGGTGAACCTAGGAGAATTGGTGCTGTTTTAAAGGCAAAGGTGGTCACATCGAATATTGATTTAGCTTTTTAATGTTCACTGGACTTTGTATGACATAAAAACTATTTATGGCATTATTTTTTAAGACATCCTCACTATGCAACATTTTTCACAAGTACCTGAAACTTTTGCACAGTACTGTATATATTATTAAATAAGCATCACAATATGTTACTATAATGTCTGAAATTATCACTAAGATTTTTATATCATTAAGATGAATCAATGAGGTCTTAATGTAATAAACTTGCATATATTTCTGGCTAGAAATTTAAACTTAATTTTAGCACCACTCAGTGGACATGTTGTGCCCAGATTGCTTTCATTTGAAACAGCAGAATACAGTGAATATTAATTCAATATGAATACCTCAACTTTATTTTTTTTTTTTTAATTAACAGATTTTGATATCATTACTGTTTATTTCCAATGTCCAATGAGAATATAAATGGCAATTATTTAATTTGGGATACAACATGTTGCCTTAATCATTTCTCACTTACCTTTTTTTTTCTTACAAAGTATAAACTGGGTTAATACATTAACATTTATACAGTATCTGCCTTCATATTTTTTAAACTGGGGTCCTTCGTAAAGGGATCATCTTTTTTTTTTTATGGTCACTGGCATCAAAAGGCTTGCAGCCCCCCTACCTCTCTGGGTCAGGTACACTAATGGCAAGCTGTTTGTTTTTATGTAGCGTATGCAAAGCAATAGATACTGTGGCTCCGATATAGCCATCAGCTCTAACCATGTTGAATATTCCTAACATGAAGAGAATCGTTTCCTTGTAGGGATTCCCTTACTGTGGGAGATCCCTCCCAAAGTGAATGACAGAAACGCTGGTCACAAAGAGGATCTCCTTCACCCACACCAGAAAGGAATTTCCCTCTTATGGCTCACATAATTGTAAGCTTTCATGCTAAGTGTTTTTGTTTACCCTGCTGAAAAACCCCAACAGAGCTGGTTCTCACATGTAGTGTTTTGAATGTTGGACACAAAGATGCAAGTGTGCTAGTGTTCCACCAATGTTTTTGACCAATCAGGCACTGGTGATTCGTCAAACATATTCTAAAATTTAATAACATTTTTATATGTTGTTTGCAAAACATTTATTTCGGCAAAACACACACGTTTTGAATGGTCATGTCAGCTTACATGAAGTTTGTTTTCAAGCTGTCCTCAGAAATGCCTTACTGGTTCTTTGAACTGCTCTTTATACCACAGAATGTTGTATTATTATTTTTATTATTTATTTATTTATTTATTGACCTTCTTACCTTTTCTTACCATTTCTTTCTTTCTATACTTTTACTCACTTTTATTTTCTTTCTTTTCTTACTTTTCATTCTTTCTTTCAATCTTTCTTTCTATACTCACTTTTATTTATTTTCTTACTTTTCAAACAAGGGGCAGGTGCCACTCACAGCTGAAAGTTGGCATGATCAGCATTCTCATGGAAACAATCAGGGTTCCCATGGAAAAGCTGATTCTGCGTGCCAGCTGCACCTGAAACACATGAGGGCAAAACGTAAGCACGCTATGACCAAAACAAACAGGGGACAATGATGCCACAGTCCTCGTCAGAAAAAATCCAACCTGACAAGGTGACAGGACCGTGACATCACCGGAGAGCACACAGCGGTAACTCGCGTATGGCGGTCACTACCAACCGGACCCGTGTGCTCACACAAAGAACGTACACAAAACACGAGACAGGACAATAATGCCACCGTCCCATCAGACAGAAACCCAACCTGACAAGTTGACAGGACCGTGACAATTACTGGTGAGTTACATAATGCCTTCTACTTGATATATTTACAGTATATAGATAGATAGATAGATAGATAGATAGATAGATAGATAGATAGATAGATAGATAGATAGATAGATAGATAGATAGATAGATAGATAGATAGCTTTTTTGTGCAGTGTGTTCCTAAAATATGTGTATGTCATGAACTTTTCTCTTTTTAGATATACTAAGGATATGGACAGGATTCCAATGTCAATTTTGTATGCTTTATGTGATAAGTCATCGTGCTCTGGACTTAAAGTGCATGCAAAAAATCAAAATCTGAATAAAATTTGTTAGAGGACATCAATGCAGCAATGGCACCTTCAGGCTCTCTAAGGAGGATTATATGTTGACTGTGCACATGCATCAAAGAAATATCTTTAAAAAATAGAAAAGCATGAATATCAACATGGACTTTGAACTTTGTGTGAATTGCTTTATGTGATGTTTACAATAGTCCTCTACCACGATACACCTATATCACATATATTGTGACATTTAAAAAATGCATAAATATGTTTTAACTGTGAATGTACAGAGCAACTCTGATTTCTAAATATGGAGGACACTAAAAAAACTATAATGGAAACATTTAATTGGAATTTTCTATTTTGCTATTCAATACCTTTGTCTTGTTCTCACTCAAAATATAATGAAATCATGGCTTATAGTCCACATTTGCAACTTGGTATCATAGGGACCTGGTCTCTCTTTCTAGATATCGAAGCAGTTTTCTGGTAAATGAACACTAGAGGTGCTACAACAACGACTTTCATTCACTTTCACACAAATCACAAGTAAAACGGTAGTATTTTTCACTTTGTTACTATCTTATGACACTGAAGCACTTTTACCGTAAGGCTTGATTTGAAAGAAGACACATTTTAATGATTGCATTACATAACCAACTTCATTGGCAAGCTTTTTCCAATATGACTAAGTTGTGTGGTAGCTCAACTGATAGAGCACTGCTCTTTGAATGTGTAAGACCAGGGTACAAGTTGACATGTGAGCAGAAGTGTCATAGAAGCATCTATCATTTAGGTTTAGGTGTAGGGTTTAGGGTAGGGATATCGGTTTTGTTTGTTTAAAACTAGAAAGGTTAATGTTTTATCATCTCACATTTTCTTTTTATGACACTATTGGTTAGGTAAACGTTAAAGGTTTAGGTTAGGGAGGTTTTGTTCATTTAAAACACCATAGAGCATTTCTAGACCTTAAAAACTTTTTTAACTTGCTTTTTGCGCCACACAGGGGTCATTTGAACTCGAAACTGCAGCAATACATGTAATGAACCAAAATTTCATATTGCAAAATTGCTGCAACATTCACATAATTTTCATGTGATCAGTCTATATTTATTTCAGAAAATGTGCCTTCTTTACTGAGACACACTTTTCCTTCATCAAATCCTTTCTTTTCTATACACTTGAAATAGCTATCTTTTGTCTTTTGCATGTTGTGCACAGCTGCATTTAATAAATTGTTTATAAGAAAAGTGTTTAACTGATTGCAAAGATGTTTATTTTGAAGGTGCTGTAAGGGATTTCAATAGTTCTAGAACTTCTGTCAGACTTAGCCACTAAATAAGCAAACCTGTACAGTTACACTGACCTTGTACTGTGCCGTTATTTGTGAAAAGCCAATGTAGCAAAGCATCATTCTCAAACTAACAACCGTCAAACTGACTGCAGACATTTTTTTTTTTTTTTTTTTTATAGATACTAGCACTGTCACAGAGACAGGTTTGATATTTCATGGCATGGGCAGTACTAGGATGCAGTCTTTGGTGGTGGGGGGGCATTTCGATTTTTAGGGTGGCCAATTGGTTGTCTTTTATCAGGGTAGGGGCCTGAGACACTTCCGGGGCAGAGCACAAGGAAAATCTAAGACTCTGCCATGTTTCCCGGCACTTAATTCAATTATATTTTCATAGAATATCAACATTTTCTGCTTGTCATGTCATTAAAAAAAACAGCAACTTTAATGACAAAAGTACTGTACAGGCCAAAGCATAATTCACATTTGTCAATGAAAAAAGTTTACTAAAATTAGAGATTTGTGCTATTAAGTTCATGTCTGTTAACTTTAAGGCCACAAATATGCTAGTGCACTTCTAAACGTCAACAAAAGTCATTCTTAGCTAATATACGCATTTAAAATTGTCTCTCTTACAGAACTGCCTACCAAAATCATTGATGACTCATACTGCACTCATTTTGTCTAATAAAATGCTCTCTATAACAAGAATGGTCCTAAAACTACCTACTTCTGACATGTAGCAAATTATGTGTATGTTCATTTAATTCAATTTTATTTGAATGATGTTTTCACAATACATATAGTTCCAAAGCAACTTTCAAGAAAATAGAAAAATAGTGCCTTACATACAAGCCAAAGGCAAAAGTAGCAAGGACAAACTCCCTAAGATGTTAGATGAGGAAGGAACCAAGTCTAAGATGGGGAAGCCCACCTCCCCAACCTGACATCGAGTTTGCATTAACCAAAAACTGAAATTTCTTTAATAAAATATTAAGGATCATTTTTATCTGTATTATTGCTGCTCTCACAAGACAAGCACCTATATTCCTGTGAAATGCTTTGACGAGGGCAGTTTTTTTTTTTTTTTTTGGTCTGTTGATGTATTTCCTACTGAAACATGAAGTTGGGGCGGGGCATGTCAAACGGCTCATGGATTACAGTATAGCCAATAGGCTTTAGTTTACATTGCAGCCCAGCAAAGTCACTTCCACTGTGCTGCTTCTCATGCCAGAGCCGGTGTTTAGCCAGGGAAACTGAGAAGCGATCTCAACAAAGAGTCCAACCACTTTTCCACAGAACTGAACAATTCTCGTTCTAGAAAGCATTTGATTAGACAAAATTTCTCAGCCGCTTTGTGATGTCAAGAATTTTCCCTTCACCCAAAATCGATTAGATCTCTTCAGAAGACAAGGATTTAACTAATGGTGTTGTATGGATTACTTTTATGCTGCCTTTTTGTGCTTTTTGGTCACCATTGACTTGCATTGTGTTGACATACAGAGCTGAAATATTCTTCTAAAAATCTTTGTGTTCTGCTGAAGAAAAAAAGTCATTCACTTCTGGGATGGCATGAGGGTGAGAAAGTAATGAGAGAATTTTCATTTTTGAATGAACTATTCCATTAAAGCTAATAGGCATGGGCTAAAAGTGACAAAATTTTATTTTGATTACATGGGGGTAATCCACTAACCTATTTCCTACAAATGTGCGTGGGACAAACAGCAGCAGCACACAAACGTTATTTATCATTTCCACCCTACTGTAACATGGCCATGAAGGAATAGAGACCTTCAAAGGCACTTTCTCTTTTTCTCCCTGTAAACTGAACATGACAAAAACAAAGAGCAACAATGCTGTGCTGACAGCGACGATGCTCAAAGGCAAATGAGCTTTTGTGCGGTCTATAAAAAAATATTATTGCTCAACATGATTCTCTAATGATATGTAATTGAAAACGCATTAAATTTGGAATTTGATTATTTCCATTCCCATTTGTGCTTTCTACATCACAGGCATTTTTAAAGACAAACTAGATAGAATTTGAACAATTTAGATGTTACATACTTTTTCGATCTTTGTGTGAATATAGAGAATGAGATGCAGTGACAACAAGGATCTCGATAAAACACGTTTTTTTAAGTTATGGATTTTTGTCATTTATTCGGGAGGGTCCATGGCCATGAGTATCCACAAGTTGTTAACATAACCAACACATCTCACATCCCACAGACTCTTGTAATGGCATTTTGCCACAGGTTTTACAAGCTGGCGTCTGTGGTGCATAAAACAAACAGAGCAGGTGTGGAATAGCAGGCCTACTAAGGTGGTCATATACAGTATGTGGAAAGCTTACAATTATGTGAGCCATAAGAGGGAAATTCCTTTCTGGTGTGGGTGAAGGAGATCCTCTTTGTGACCAGCGTTTCTGTCACCCACTTTGGGAGGGATCTCCCACAGTAAGGGAATCCCTACAAGGAAACGATTCTCTTCATGTTAGGAATATTCAACATGGTTAGAGCTGATGGCTATATCGGAGCCACAGTATCTATTGCTTTGCATACGCTACATAAAAACAAACAGCTTGCTATTAGTGTACCTGACCCAGAGAGGTAGGGGGGCTGCAAGCCTTTTGATGCCAGTGACCATAAAAAAAAAAAGATGATCCCTTTACGAAGGACCCCAGTTTAAAAAATATGAAGGCAGATACTGTATAAATGTTAATGTATTAACCCAGTTTATACTTTGTGAGAAAAAAAAAGGTAAGTGAGAAATGATTAAGGCAACATGTTGTATCCCAAATTAAATAATTGCCATTTATATTCTCATTGGACATTGGAAATAAACAGTAATGATATCAAAATCTGTTAATTAAAAAAATAAAAAAATAAAGTTGAGGTATTCATATTGAATTAATATTCACTGTATTCTGCTGTTTCAAATGAAAGCAATCTGGGCACAACATGTCCACTGAGTGGTGCTAAAATTAAGTTTAAATTTCTAGCCAGAAATATATGCAAGTTTATTACATTAAGACCTCATTGATTCATCTTAATGATATAAAAATCTTAGTGATAATTTCAGACATTATTGTAACATATTGTGATGCTTATTTAATAATATATACAGTACTGTGCAAAAGTTTCAGGTACTTGTGAAAAATGTTGCATAGTGAGGATGTCTTAAAAAATAATGCCATAAATAGTTTTTATGTCATACAAAGTCCAGTGAACATTAAAAAGCTAAATCAATATTCGATGTGACCACCTTTGCCTTTAAAACAGCACCAATTCTCCTAGGTTCACCTGGACACAGTTTTTCTTGGTTGTTGGCAGATAGGATGTTCCAAGCTTCTTGGAGAATTCACCACAGTTCTTCTATCTATTTTGGCTATCTCAATTGCTTCTGTCTCTTTATGTAATCTGACACGATGTTCAGTGGAAGGCTTTGTGGGGGTCATGCCATCTGTTGCAGGGCTCCCTGTTCTTCTATTCTATTTGTAAAAGTAATGTTTGGGAGTCTGACATTTATATTTCCTATTGACACACTAAAGCTGAAGATATAAATAACCATCTTAAGACAAATGTATTAAGTGCCTAACATTCGCACAGTACTGTATATATATATATATATATATATATATATATATATATATATATATATATATATATATATATATATTTATTATTATTATTATTATTATTATTATTATTGTTTTTTGTTTTGTTTTTTGCTGTCACTTGTGTTAATGACAGAGTAACTTGAAATTTACTTTACGGGACTTGATTTAAAATGGGGCATCAATCATTAGCATCATCAATGCAAATAGATTGCACGCTTGGTAGCGCATGAAGGTCGTAGATGGCTGTATATTGACAAAATGTCAAGAAGTGCTTTGCCAAATGACTTGCTATACTTTATCAAAACCTATTTTAAACATTTTTCTGATGCTTGTATATACTGTAGACCTGCTATGTAGTTTTTTTTTTTACAGTCTTATATTATTGAGAAAGTGTATGAAATGTCTGTACTTTCAAACATTCATTGTGACCACAAAGCTTTGTGAACTAACAAATAATAATAATAAAAATCAAACAAATCGAAAAGGCTATTAAAACTGATGCAAAACTTAAAAGAAACAGCGACTTAGCTGTTTTCCTTCTACATTTATATACATTTTAATATAATATATTCATATATTCTGTTGAAGGTGCACCAAGTAATTTTTTTGTTTGTCATCTTGGACTTACTGTACAATTACTCCTAAGGTCAGCATCATAAAAAGTTTTTTGTATCCATTGAAGAAGATTTGGAGAGGAGCAATGAGTGAGTCGGTCCAATTTTTGTGCAAAAAAAAAATAAAAATAAAGAATAAATAGCAAAAAGGGTCCCAGCAAAAACTGAGGACACATTTAAAATAAAAGCATTGTTTTAGAAAAAAACATGGAAATATATTATGTGGGCCCTAATGTTCCGGAAAATAGCAATGAATTCATTTTCAGAGGTACCTTTATATACTTGCCCTTGTTAGGGTTAAACTCAATAGTTTTCAGTTACAGATTTCAATGTATGTATCAGTCAACCATGATTAATATAATCCATGAGTGAAAGTGTCCAATAACCGGGCAGCAACTGCGATTTATGCTGCATCCATTCAACTCGGAAAGTTGAATTTTCCAACTTCCAACTAGGAAAAGTGCCATGGAACAGCACTTGAAGTCGAAATTCCAATTTGGAAACTCTCAACTCGATCTCGCTGAGATGCAGGCACGTGATGTCTCACAAAAATGTCGGCACCCAGGGAGATATACAAAGTAAGTGATAAACATTCACTTTTATTATATAATATCCATCCATGAGTCAAAGTTCCAACACATGACATTAAAGCTTGTTTAACAAACGCCTGCAGAAACAGGAGTATAAAACATGGTTAATGATCCTCTCTTTTGATACTCGTACACCTGTAGCACAAAAGCGAGCGTTGCGGCATTATTTATAAATTTGGTTGTTAGGAGACATCTCTGGTGACAGTCGAACCCTTCTAAACTAACAGGAGTGTTGCAGTTTTGTTTCCTTAAATGTCATTTTCCAATGGTATTCCTTTATGGTCAGAGATATCAAGAGGTATCAAGTAGGAATATCCCACATCAGACATGAATGGAATGTGAGAATCATGTGATCCTAACATGGCAGCCCCCCATGAGGGGACCCTCTCCATGTAGAATAAAACAGCTTTTTTATGGTTACTGATATGACTGGAGTCCTCATCTCATCTGAGTGATCATGTTTTTATAAATATGTTTCAAAATTACAATTCATTTCTTTAGTAGTAAAACCTTTTGATTGAGGAAAAAAATAACTGAATGCACCTTTAAAAGAAGGGCACACGCTCGTTTCTTGTCGCTCTAATAACATCACTTCCGGTCTCTTTCTCCTTCCTTTCCGCGTCGGCCTTTTGTGATAAGCGGTAAGAACACTATAAGCTCTAGTTTACGGTTGTATTTTTCAATGTTTTTAAGCCACATCACGAAGTTTTCCTCAGCCAGTTTCTTCACTTAAGCACTCTATGTTGTGTACGCCAGACATTCACTGAATAATCCGTTAGTTTAGCGCTTTTATTGTAAATGTGACGGCAGCGCATGCATGCTACATGTGCTAGTAAAGCGCTCATCGTGGCCACTCAAATCACCTCACAGCTCCTTATGGATTATTTATTCCAAGTCTATGTTTGTGTTATCTGTCTCTTGTTTAAATAATCGTCGTTGCAGACGATTATATGGTCCTGTGAAACTTTTTGTCACCGGCTTGTTAAAAGGAGTTGTATGTGAGCTTGTGTAAATCTGCTGCTTTGGATTGAAAAAGTGATTGATACCTTTGTTTAATGCGCAGTTTGAGCTGATTAACAGTCAAGTAAACTCAAGATGCAGAACGACGCTGGTGAATTCGTGGACCTGTACGTCCCCCGTAAATGGTGAGTCTGAATGGAGCACTGATTTACAGTGTCTTTCATTGGGCCGGTAGGTACGTTTAACCATGCAGATTTTGCCTGGTGTTTCCCTCATTATTTTTTTTTTATTTATTTTTTTTTAATGTCTATAATGAATATAAACCGTTGAGTATTGGCTGTTGGCGAATGTAATAAGTTGCAGGTGAATGCAGAAGCTGACTTGTCTGTTGCTCTCTGCTGGTGTTCATTGCTGTGTGATGCTTTCAATGTCAAAAAAGCAGTTTAAATATTGATTTAGCCTTTAAAATTGGAGACAAAATGCAGTTTTATGGATAAACTTTTAAAACAAATTAATTCTGTCTATTATTTCTTATTAAGATCCCTGATAATAATAATTTCTTGTTATGATTGTGCATAGCTTATGAGATTTGTTTTTGTATTAACATGTTGAGCACATTGTTTGCTCTTTGTACAGTAATAATAGTTGGGAATACTAAACTTTTTTTTTTTTTTTTTTCCCCAGCTCTGCTAGCAACAGAATCATTGGTGCCAAAGACCATGCCTCTATCCAGCTCAACATTGCTGAGGTTTGACAATAGTTGGACTGTTTCAAACTAAGGATTGTGCATAATTTAACCAAAAAACAAAACAATCAAAAAACCCTCAGTAGTGAATATAAATGATCTTGTCTGTTTTTCATAGGTGGACAGGGCAACAGGCAGGTTCAATGGACAGTTCAAGACCTATGCCATCTGTGGAGCTATCCGTAGAATGGTATGCACGAATGTGTCATACGTGGGATGTTAAGGGTTTGAAATTTGTACCGCATTGATATAAGCTTGAAAGCACAAATGCAGTCACCGCTGCTTTGATCAAGGCAATAATTGGCATTGTCATCTACAGGGTGAAGCTGATGATTCTCTCCTGAGGCTCGCAAAGAAGGACAGCATTGTAGCAAAGTAAGCTTCTGTTAGTGCACTTCCTGGTTTTGATTTTCCATGATCTTTCCATGTGGAATAAATGGTGTATGAAATGCCTAATGTGTATGTAACAGACATTGAGTTCATGTAAGACACACCTTACACATAATGCAAGATTAATTTGTCCTAGTTAGCACTTCATATTGACACATCCTCAGGAAACTTTACTAAAGTGATTTTGAAGAGCTTTTTGATGGTGCAGTCTTTTAATTACAGCTGTCCCAATAGTCACTGAATATCAACATTTGTTCATTTGATTTGTATATTTGTAGACTTGCATGGGGGAACTGTGTAAATCAGTGGATTTGTTGCAGTTGGATGCTGATTATGCTCCTCTCTAATGTTTCTCTCGGTTCTCTCTTTACAGGAACATTTGAGTTTAAGGATGGGCTCCTGAAGTTTCTTTGTAAAAATAAAAAAGTTAATTTGAACTCTTTTTTTGTGTGTGTCTGTGAATGTGTGTCTTTTATAGGGATGTGCAAAACTACCAATTTTCATTTAACGACCAGTCTGTTGTTTGAACGACTAGTTGATGTTAAGGATGATAATGTTTAATTAGGCTCTGTTACATTCACAATATACAATTTATACAAAATATACAATATATTTATTTGATCATAATATGCATAACTATATACTATTTATTAAAAACAGGCTTACATAAAAGAACAGGCTTTTGTGTTTGATAAAGAATATATACATTTTCAGTCCAATGTTATATAACAGAGAGAGAAGCTACTATTCTTCTTTTAAATGGCTTACTCCAAGTAATACTGGATTTAGAGGGTAACAAAGCAGCAGAGCCAAAAGGGCAACTATGGCAGGCAGTTATACCAGGGGACTACATATAAGGCACCCGTAAAAGCATGTGACTTCAAAATACATTGAAATGTCTCAAAAACAGTAGAAAATAATCAGATGGCTTCCAGACTCACTGGATGGTATCACTGTCAGATTCAGCAGTGGCACATGAATAATTATTTCATAATGTCTCAAAAAGCAGTGATAAAGGAGCAGTCAGTAACTTCAAAAGGACCTGTTTAAGGACCTTTTTTATTACTTAAAACGGATGGCAAAATACTATCAGGCTGTAATGATATTATAGAGAGGAGATTAGGTATGATGAACCCAGGTGCGGGAGCTTTATTCAAAGAGTGCAGGACAACTGGGCAAACAGGATACAGTCTTTAGAATAGTTCATAAGTTTAACATAGGCATGTCCGCAGGAGATTCTCAAAAGTCAACTCAGCATTCATCCATAACAGCCATCAAGGTAATTTCAGGAACCAGTGAGTGAAGACATAAACCAAAACTCATGACAGGTTAGTATTCACTGGCTAGTATCATCAACATCTCCTTCGATTAGAACAGAACTCAGGACAGGTAAGTATCACTGGTAAGCATCAAATTTCTTCAGAAGCAGGGATAATGAAAATCTCAAATGAGGAATGAAACTCAAGACAGAAATGCATACTCAGGCTAGGTATAAACTCAGTCTCTTTGCCCACAACTGAAATGGAGAACTGAACATAACATGTTTCTCAATGCAGGTAGGAATAAATGTAGTAGTTCCAAAATATAACTTTGAAGTAGCTGAGTGAATATTCTAGGAAAATCGAGAAATAACAGTCAGTAATCAAACAAGGAAAGTCCCTTTTTCAATGTAAACAGTACTCATAGAAAACACTTATCTAAGTCCAGTCTGTGTGTTAGTGTTGGTATATTTTTCAATGATCTCAGTGCAGTTACATGTTACGTCAGTAGGTGGCGGCAAGGGACTGTTATGAGTGAGTCAGTCAGCAGACTATTCAACTGTTTCAGTCAAAAAGGATGCTTTATTCAGGAACAAACAATGCTGTGGTTATCAATGGCAGTCATTGCTATTTCAAGAGTGAACCCCATATTTATATGTGGATGTAATTCCCGAAACTTTGTAGCGTGTATATGGCTGTTGGCCCTCCTCTTGGCAGCATGAAAACAAGTTTTATACAAATTCTGAATGGATTATATATAGCATAGAAAGTGCACAATGAGCGCTCCCTTTATAATCACTAAAAAGCTGTCACCCATCTTCATTGTGATCTCTAGCAGTGGTCGCTCAGCGGTTAAGGCTCTGAGTTATTGACCAGAAGGTCAGGGGTTCAAGCCCCAGCACCACCAAGATGCCACTGTTGGGCCCTTGAGCAAGGCCCTTGACCCTGTCTGCTCCAGGGACGCCGTATCATGGCTGACCCTGCACTCTGACCCAAGCTTAGCTGGGATATGTGAAAACAAATAAATTTCACTGTATATACGCAAAAAATGTATGTATAATGTGTTACCAAAATAAAGGCTTCTAGTACCCCTGTAGAACCAGGCCTATTAATAATGAAAAATGAGTAAGCCTAAATGTTTCCAATTCATGCAAGGAATACAAAAGCCCCGATTAGAGTGGATAGATATAGTAGAAAGATATAGAGAGAGAGAAAATTACCCCTCAAAAAAGTCAGTAAGAAGCTTTCTCATCCCGACTGCGAGTGGAGGTTTATTATTCTCCATTTTTTAGCTAAAGTTAGCTTCACCGGAGCAGCGCCAAGCAAGCAGTCATGTCAGCGATGTCATGCGCTTAGCAGTCTTTAGATGTGGGCTGGGGCGTTTACATTTTAAAGAGCCATGACAACTAGCCTATAAACAAACTTAATATAAATTATTGTAAATAATTAATTCACTAAATTTACCGGATCCACTGCATGAATTTAATCAGATTTGTCATTATTATCTTTACTCAAATATAAGTATCTTGAGGACCCCCCTAAGTCTATTTTTTACTTCTTATGGGGGTCCCTAATGCCTTATAGGGGGTCCCGGATTCCCCCAGCTCCCCCTCAATTCGAGCACTGCCTGTTTCTCACCCTCACCTATCAAATCGCTTCTGGAGACATTGATTTAACCACTGGAGTCCTATGGATTACTTTTATGCTGCTTTGTGTGATTTTTGGAGCTTAAAATTTTTGGCATCCATTCACTTGCATTGTGAGGATCTACAGCGTTGAGATATTCTTCTAAAAAAAAACGTAATTTGTGTTCAGTAGAAGAAAGTCATTCACATCTGGGATGGCATGAGGGTGAGTAAATGATGAGAAGTTTTGGGTGAATGATCCCTTTAAACCATTAAAGGGATGAAACTTCTTGCAGAGGGTTTTTACTGTGTTACCTGTTATTCACTTTTAAGCACAGCAAACTATAATCAAGCAAAAATGTTCTCCAAGAAGTTGTGTCTCTCAAGTAATTTTATGTTAGTAGTCGACCCCAGTAATCGACTAGTCCGTTGTTGGATAAGTAGTCAATTAGTCGACCACTGTGACACATCTCTAGTCTTTTAAAGTATAGGATTGCATCTGATTCAAAGTGCTATGCTCATTAATTGCTGAAATGGTTGTACCAGTTTCTATTGGTAAAGATTATCCTCGCAGTTCTGTTGGTTAATTCTAAATTTGAGGTTTAATGTAACTTAAACCGTTCAGGTAGTGTGAGTAATGTAGCGGTCAACAATATGCAAGGCTCCTTAAGCACTGTGTTTACATTATGAGGATAAAAGTTCAGAGTGGTTTTGAAAGTAATTAAAGTAGAAAAGGAATTTTTTATTCATGGCCTCCAAATTATCCATTTAATATTTAAATACATAAAATAAATGGTGGTGTTTAGGACATTTGTACTGTGCTGTATTTACTTAGTATATATTAACTGTTCATATCGGCCTTTGCTAATAATAACTCATGATTGAGCATCAAAAATTAGCACGTTGCACGATTTGTGTTTAGTGCAATAAAATCATAGCCAGGCGGGGTCGGCAAGAGTACAGACTTCAAACAGTTTCAACTTGCTTATAAAGGTAGACCAACAGCAGTTTATAAAAAGATTTACTCAAGCTGAGCCGAGTACACAGTTTGGGGACTTGAACATTTTGGCATCGCTTCACTTATATTAAACGAAGTGATGACAGGGTGGTCCTCCGTCCGGTAGAGGCCACGGCGAGCTTACACACACTTTTCTGTGCAACTCGCGCTTCTGACTGACTGTCATTGGAATGCTGCTTGTTCAATAGACTTTTTTCACAGACTGTGATGACGCGTTTCCGCCTTATTTATCAGCGTAAATCTAGCAAACTTTTTTATATTATACATTTTTAAAATATTGAGTGTAAATTTATAACATTACGCTTTGTGTTATATTACCCTGGAATTATTTTTAAAAAAACAAATTACCACAGCTGCGAGGGGGTTTCTATTACAGCTGCTGAGAGAGTGACAGTAAATTTGGCATCTTCTCCTATTATACGGTCTTAATCCACCGCTCTCTATTTTTTTTCCTCTTTTGGAATGTCCTTAAAACGTAAGAGTGGAATTTTTCTTTTGGTCTTGGAGCAAATGGGTAAGAGAACTGTGAACTCCCATTGACTCCCATTCACCGCTGTCGAAGTTTACCCTGCAAACGTTCCAAAACCCGGAGTGTCTCGCACATGGTGATCGTCCTCCAGGGGGCGCGCGGGGGCTAGAAATCTTTTTTGTCTTATTTGACAAATGTATACTATTAAACGTGTTGCCATTTATATTCATATCATATTAATTCCAAGAATTGTACCTAACATAATGGAAATCCTCCATATAAATAATAATAATTATTATTATTTACAAAACGTTCATCTTGTAATCATAAATGACAGTTATGAGTCAATTCTGACCAGAAAAGCAACAGGTAACACGTGACAACACCGCCTATGCTCTGCTTTATCGCCGGTCTTTAAAATTATTTGGACCATAATAGTGGCACTAAGGAACTTTAATAGCGATTAAATTGAAAATGCAATGACCAGAAATAAAATAAAATAATTATTTTTTTTTCAGACACGTCGTATTTGACCAATCAGAGACAACGTCCGGGTGCTAAGTCCCGCCCATTTCAGCAATCTTTCATCGTATTTGTCATTCTACCCGCTTTATAGGATTTCTACTGGTCTATGGCTGTCTTCCTGCAGACACACTGAGGATTTGTAATTCATGCGTGGAAGAATGACTTGTCTCAGACCGCGTGGATGGACGGCTCTTTTGATTTAATGCACTTATTCATTTAGACGTTGCATTTCCTCTTGGAAAGATCTCCACCTTGAACCGACCTTACACGAGCTAACGCAGGCGAGAAGCTGTCTGACAGCTCTCAAGTGCATCGTCTTTCTTTATTTTCTCTATGTGGGACTTTGAAGTCAAAACTTATTTTGGTATTTCGTCTGCTGTTCTTCGATTGCAGAATTATTCAACATAAAACTAATTATTGCGAACCCAATTCGAACGAGTCTCGGACAGCTCGTCCTTTGCAAACTGAATCTGAATCAGTAAAACACAGCAGTAGTGTTGTTAAATATAATAATAAATATAATTAAGTCTTTTTGTTCGTGATTTCAGACTCCAATGCACACAGCATCTGTATGGGAGTGAAAGTTTCCCACACGGAAGTGACTTACTCATAGTAGGCCAGTCATCTGTTTGTGTGTGTGTGTGTTTTCTAGGTGAATTTGCATAAGTTATACAAATTGCATTAGTACATTTTAAAATGATCCCTGATAAAGCGCCTGGCGAGGATGTGTTACATGCACCCGAGGACTTGAAAAAAGAAGCGCACATCCCGAGCTTTGAGAAATACAAAGAGCTCTACATCAAGTCTGTGGAGTCTCCAGAGGGTAAGTTCAACGATTTGCGGTAAGTTTTAAAGGTGCACTCAGTATTTTTTCCTCATGGCAGGGATAGTTCACCCAAAAATGTAAATCTCTCATCATTTACTCACCCTCATGCCATCTCAGATGTGTATGACTTTCTTTCTTCTGCTGAACACAAATGAAGATTTTTAGAAGAATATTTCATCTCTGCAGGTCCATACAATGCAAGTGAATGGTGACCAAAATTCACATAAGTCAGCATAAAAGTAATCCATAAGACTCCAGTAGTTAAATCAAAATCTTCAGAAGTTATATGATAGGTGTGGGGTGATAAACAGATAAATTTCATATTCTTCATCTTGTGTTTTTGTAATTCACATTCTTCACGCATATGAAAAAAAAGGACTGAAATATCAATCTGTTTCTCACCCACATCAAAGTCTTTCTAGCAAGTCAGTCCAACGTCGGCCATCTTTGGAATGCTCTCGGGAGGCTATTTCCTGTCATAACAGTGCAACTCTTATCTACTTGAGTGGAGAATGACCAAAATCTCAAAAACAGTTGGTTAAGATTACGATCAAAGAACATATTTCAAATCAGCAATAAAATTTGATAAATTGTGTTTCTTTACCTCATATTACGCAAAAAAAAAAAAACAAACTCATTGACAAGTGATGTCTGTATCTAAAAGGTGATTGGCTCTTTTACCTGTAATGCGGGACTTCCTTTCTTCATCCGTTGACCGTTGGGTGCTAGAGCTTCTTGGTGGGGCATTCCAATTTCTCCTATTCGTTTAAATAGCAGTGGCCTGTCTCTGCTAAATAGTCTCTGCCCACACCTATCATATCACTTCTGAAAATATGGATTAAAACACTGGAGTCGTATGGTTTATTTTTATGCTCCCTTTATGTGCTGCTTGGAGTTTCAAAACTTTGGCACCCATTCACATGCATTGTATGCACCTACAGAGTTGAAATATTCTCCTAAAAATCATTGTTTGTGTTCAGCAGAAGAAAGTCACACATCTTGGATGGCATGACGGTGAGTGAGTGATGAGAGAATTTTCATTTTTTGGTGAATTGTTGCTTTAAAAATGTTTTGCTTCTAATAAAAAAAAATAGTAATTTTGAAGCATATGTATAAAACCACAATCACTAACATGAGGTCAAGACTCCAATCATATCAGTAGCTTAATAAAAGCAGTTTTATTTTACATGGAGAGGGTCCCTTCATGGCGGCTACCATGTTAGGATCACATGACCAGCCGAATACTACTCGCTTATGCTGCTTTCACGTCGTGTCCGAATTACAGTAATTATGAGATGGCAACTCTTAGATTATATTTGGAGCTGTTCACGCCCTGGGACCTCGTTTCTGTGACAGCACTCATAATGCCAAAATGGCTTTGTTGTTCATAACAGCAAAATTACGGTAATTCTGACATGACGTGAATGTACCATTAATCTCAGTATCCACCCTGTCAACTTTACTCGTGGATTAAATTAATCATGGCTGACTGAATAGTGAATGTTTACAGTGGCATCAGTAACTGAAATCTATTGCATTTGAATGATGCTGTATCCATGCTAGATGTCAGAGTAAGACCAAGATGACTGCCATATTGTCCAGCACAATATAAACAAAATGTCCCTACATTTGGCGATGTCTCAAAACCCTGTTCTAGTGTCTTAGGTAGGTAGCATTATAGGGCAACGAGATACACCTGCAATGCCTAAAATGCTGCATGTGCATGCATGATGCTGTGTTTACAGTATTTGTGTATTGGGATGACTAAAATAATGTCATCATTGCATTCAGTTATTCTTGTACCTAGCCAGCAAATGTGCCTTTATTTTGTTTGGCAAGAATACTACACGTAGATATAATTGCTTTTTGATCATACTTCGCTCACCTTCAATTAATAGTTGTACAATAACCTGAGTATTAGTGGTTCAAATTCTCTGAGAGTTTGTAACTTTGTTTTTGGACATTCTGGTTTTTGACTATGAAACATCTGTGCATCAGTGTACCTGTGTGTTTCTCTCATGGTATCCAGAGTTCTGGGGAGATATCGCCAAAGATTTTTTCTGGAAGACAAAATACACCGGGAAGTTCCTGGACTACAATTTTGATGTGACCAAGGGTGAGATTTTCGTGAAGTGCATGGAAGGTGCCACAACCAACATCTGCTACAATGTGTTGGACCGCAATGTCCATGAGAGAAAACTGGGGGACAAAGTGGTTTTTTACTGGTTAGTAGTTGTGGTTTGGATTTTCGTTTACAGGGAAGTCAAGCACGTGACAATGTGTTACTATCACTTATTCTTCTAGCTTTATTTATCTGACTCTGTTGTCTAAAGCGACTTGCAGTACACATATTACGGGGACAATCCCCTTAGGTTTTGCTCAAGGGCACATTGGTGATAGCTAATGCGTCATCCTTAATGGGTTTGAACCAGCAACTTTTCAGTTACCAGCCAGGTTATTTAACCACTAGGCCACGCTACCCCTGCATTCAGGCTTTGACCTTTCAGGTAATGTGAATTGCTGGGCTATTACTTATATTCATTTGACAAATGGGCAGACTTGCTGACAGACAAACATGCCTCGGGAGAATAAGTGGGATAAATTCAGACTCTCAAGCTATTTTTGTAAATCATGGCTGCTTGAACCAGGTCCCATTCATAGCAGTCCACCTATAATGAGGTGTATCTTCAATGTTCATAATCTGCATTCCAATGGCTCACTTTATCAGGCTGGATTCTATCCATGCAGTTCAGCATTTAGATGGTTCTTTTTTGGCCGTCGTTGTTCATTAGCATTCAGGTCAACAAAAATAGCCTCTGCACTTTACATGATATTTATTGGGGCAGTTGCAAGTCCTCTTGCTAAACTGCCATTGCGAAAGCATTTCGAATTTTTGTATGACGCCATTTTGCATTACAACACAAGTTTGAGCTGTTACAGATTTCTGCTTGAAATGCCAAAGTTGTGGTCTTTTTGTCAGACGTTTTCTTTCAGTGTCAGAATGCTGCTCTATTTTAAGAACGTGTGAATGCCAACTTTGTCAGCCAAGACTCGAAGTCAATAAAAATTCAAAGTTACAGTTTAACCTGGAGAGGACATTTTAAGGCAACTCTCATTCCAAACTATGTTGTTAGAGATTTACAGTAATTAAAACACACTATGTTGAGAGAAATTTTAGAATTGAATGTACTGATTTCAAAGAAGATGCAGGAACAGGTTTTGTCAGATCTGTCCGTAACTCATTGTGTTTATACATACAGTTAACTTGCATTCACTGCATCGTTCCACTTGTCTGTGTTCACTACATACAACTTTAATACTTGTCATTCTTTTGAAATGATTTTCATTGGTGGAGGAGAAATAAACAAAATAACTGGCCAAAAATGTCAGTTATTCCATATTAACTTAATACAGTTAGCAATTCACAATTGCAGTTGTGCTGTTGTACTAAATATCAGCAATGGTGCGATTAACTGAGTATCTATTAACAATTCGGAGCCATGAATGATATTCAATACAAAACACTCTTGCTTGTGTGATATTGCTCAATCATGCTGTGGTTTTATGAAACACCATAAGAAAGGCTGATTTGTTAGTTCTTCCACTTGCTAATGATCTGATAGAGCAATAATGTGTGATTGGTGACCACTGGTTTTGTCAGGGAGGGGAATGAACCTGGAGATGAGAAGACAGTGACCTACAGAGAACTGCTCCAGCAAGTCTGCAAGTTTGCCAATGTCCTCAAGTCACAAGGTAAATAAAATGGACAAGGAACATTTTTTGTTTAACTGGCTACGAATTATGTGACTAGTAGCTGGTTAAAGATTTGACAGTGTTGTTGAGTATTAAAGAATATCTCTCCCACTCATTTTTTTTCTTTCTCCATCTGTCTGTGTAGGGGTGAAGAAAGGTGATCATGTATCTATTTACATGCCCATGGTGGTGGAGCTGGTGGTGGCCATGTTGGCCTGTGCTCGGATTGGCGCGGTCCACTCTATTGTGGTCAGTCCTGTGTCGTCCTTCCCCTTCACTTTCAAAAGAATCTGCTCTGTTGACTTTGTTCAGAATCTGATTTTTGCTGTATCCGACTCAAACGCGTTTATTTGTTTGCAGTCTGACTCTGAACGGAAAATAAAAACATGTGGTTTGAAATCTTTTGGAAATGTGTTTTAATCTTCATGCACAGTTATAATCAAGCCACAGCTGGGTTTTGCTTAGTCGAGCTACAGTCTTCATCTGTCTGTCCAAAGTATATGTGACAAAATGCGTAATCGAATGTTTGGAAAAAAGGATGACAAATACACTGGGTTAAACACACTTCACGTGTTCCCGCTGTCTTTCGGAGCACGTACACAATGCAGAGGCCAATTGTAGTCTGATTGCAGACTGAACAAGTACACATGCTGGACAAAGCCAAGCTAGAATCGCATTGTTTAGGTCTTTTAGAGCGACTTCAGCAAAAATCGAACTAGTGCGAATACAGTCGGACTAAAGCGTTTACATGAAACCTTAAAAATGATGAATTATTATATTAGTCTGACTGAAATTAGATTTTTAAATTGTATGTAAACAAACTACGTTTACATGTACAACAACATGCTGATAACTAAAAAAAACCAGGTTATAAAAACCCAGAGAAGCTTCGAATTCAAATTTAAAGTAGAATTTTTGAAAATGTGCAGTTATAATTGAGCCACAGCACTTTTTGCATAGTTAAGCTACAGTCAGCAATGCAAGAAAAAAAAAAAAATTAGATTTAAAAAATATCAAGAAAAGTTTTTTTCAGTTTTGAAATTAAATTGACATGCACAGATTGGATAAACTGCCCATACGCCAGTAAAAGTGTTTACATGCAGAGTGAAATCAGGAGAATGGGCAAAATCTAGGTGTTCAGATAAGGTTCTGCTTAAACCATTTGTGACATTAACTGGAGAAAAGAACAACAATTAAGGTGTTCATATGACCCTTTTGTCATATTTCAGGAAACAATGTATAAGGATGCAAGGTGACATATACTCATTTTGGTACTGAGAGAACGGTTTCTCTTGGCATCATGCTGATGCTCAAGTCATTTCGTTGGCAACACTTGTAGCTACATTGACATCGCTGAACAAAAAGATTGGATTTCATCACATGTGAAATGACATTGCAGACATTTAGATTGCAAAACAAATTGGAATTGAGTGCGGTGTGAACAAATCCTAAACATGTTTTACAGGTTGTGATCCTTATTGGATCTTTGCTGTCCTTTGCTGGACTTTTTTTTCTTTCAGCAGTTGGACTATATGTGGATTTGGCACTGTATTAAACATTTTCTACAAAAAAAAAAAAATATATATGTTATAATCACTATTTATTCACATTTTTGTGTTTTCACCCCAGTTTGCCGGTTTCTCTGCCGAGTCACTGTGTGAAAGAATCATGGACTCGCAGTGCTGTCTACTTATTACAGCCGGTAAGGGAAGCAATCCAAAAAAATTTAGACGTAATTCACTCACAGTATCTTAGAGCAGCTAATCCCAAAATGAATTGACTACGTTTCCATATACTGCAAAAGAGTACTGCAATTTCACAATTTGAGCAAGTCTCTGGAGTAGAACTGACATTAACTGAATTACAGTCAAAAGCTTTTTAGCCAAGTATTGCAGTTATGAGTAGAGAGAGGGAACTCCATGCTGAGGTTCAGTCAGGAATATGTCCAGGTATAGAAAAGGATTTGTAGTAGTAAATGAGACCTGGATGAATCCTAATTATCCGTAATAGAGCTGCTTATAAAGCCTGGAAGATAAGATAAACTGCTATGTTACATTAAACTGTAACTGTATTTTGTAGTTTCCCTTAAATCGAGTGTTCTGGCAAATTTGCCATCCATTATTTTTACAGGCAAATGAGCTTTGCAGCAAACTCTTCATTGTTGCCACAGGTTTGCAACAGGAGTGTTTGCTATTAGCGGCAAATTGTCCATTGTTGCCAAAGGTTTGCTGCAGGTTCACAACTATCAGTGAAGAGCTGCAAACTTCTAGAAAATATTTGTGGCAAGTCACAAGCTTATATTTGCATGTGTAAATATTTATGGCAAACTTGCCACTCATTCTTGATATTTGTAAGGGATGAGTTGTGATTAACATATAACCCAACCCCAAATATAAACTTAACTGATCAGTCTTCCAGAAAAGAATTGGGATATTTCCATTTTCTTAATGTCTTTAGATTAATACCAAGTTCATGAGCTTATTAGGGACCTGAGAGTGAACTATAATCGCAAAATGCACTCAAATAAGTATTTCGGGCATGACAAGCCCAATATCAAATGTCATTTAAACCAAGTTAACCTCTTTGTTTGTTTTTTTCTTATCATTGAACTTTATTTTCTGTAAATGCCATTTAACAAAAGTTGTTTGATTCTCTCTCCCCAGACGGCTTTTACCGTGGTGATAAGCTGATCAGTCTGAAGCTTATAGCTGACGAGGCACTACAGAAATGCAGGGACAAGTATGATAAACACATTAAGCACCATGTATAATACATAAGCCCTAAATACTCCTGCTATACTTCCCTGTGTATCTGAATTAACAAACAGACTCATTACACCCCTGTTCTTCTGCACACTATGGCCTCATCCACCTCATATGTTGTTTTCTTCAGTTAATTCAAAATAATGTGAATACTGAATAAATCTCACCTACGGGAAAGGAGAGGTTTTCAGTTGCTTTTGTCAGTAAATGGTAAAGCAACTTGCGTTACTTGTTTGAAAACGTTTTCAGTATTATGGTGTAAATTCAAGAAGTAACGTCACTTATAAACACTACCACCAACAATGTTTAGCACACAAATTATATTATTATGTCAAAGTCATGCTGATTTTAACTTCATACTTCAAATGTCCTTTCACCCTGTCAGGTCTTTCTCAGTGGAGAAATGTATAGTGCTTAAACACCTCACAAAGGAGGATGAGGCCACAATACCCGGGTCCCTGTCACCTCCAGCGAAGCGTGCCTGTCCCGACCTGCAGGTGAAACTCAGTCTCTGCATAACAGTCTTATAGCTAACTGCTCCTGTTAAACAGTCTTAAAAGTCTTAAGGGCTATGATGATATTTTTGCATCTGACTTTGCTTTTTCACTCATTAGGACATCTGTCCATTGCTAGTACAGGTATTTTTGTCCAGTAATTCATGTAGATGATCTCAAGCAAACAGCTCATCTGTGTCTTGTCTGTACATGAATGCAAAGATTTTCTTTATATTAGAATAACTAATTACAAAATGCAATAATGGATTTCTATATCCTTGTTGGGTAATTGTATTGGTTATATTAGAGCTCTCAAAAAAGCATCATCACTCCCTCTATTCTGTTCTGGAGCTCTGGTAATGCAACTGGATCTGAAAACAACTGGTCGCTATTTGAGCCCATTTACACCTGGTATTAAGATGCGTTTTCGGTCGATCTGATCACATGTCAGTGCTAAATACAGGTCTAAACGGGGTCTAAAACATTTTATGATTGGATCGCAAAAACCACATATGAATGTGGTCAAAAACGCATGTGACCACATCGCATTTGAGGCGTAAACGCTAATCCATCCTGTATGTGTCACGGACAGCAGCGAAGCATCACCTGTCAATCAAACACTACGCTATAAAATAACCGTCCAAACTGAACATTTGAAAAAGTTCGTTGCACTTTAATGTCATGCAGTAACACACTGACATAGTGATTGATGTATGTCATCGGGAAATCGGAGACCCTCCCCTCCAAATCCGATCACAAGTGGTCACAGGAGATGCATTTAAGCTACCAGGTGTTAACAGCAACGTGTCTCACCTGACCACGTGATCGATTACCCAAGACGCATCTTAATACCAGGTTTAAACAGGGTGTTAGTGACCAACACTGGGTTTTCAATGGCCAGTACCGATATACCAGTGTGGCTAATGGCCAATACAATGCAGATACATAATAAAATGTAATGACAGCAAATTCATTTAATCAAATGCTATATTTTCGCAACTTTCACGAAAAACTTCAAAAAAAAGATTGTTTGTTATCCATTGTCAAGGCTGCCAATCGATAGTAAACACTTGTTAACTGTTAATGGACCAAGCAGACACAGTTATTGGCTGGTTTGTGACATCTTGTAATCCCTTAGAAAGAAGCCCAATGAGCTGATCGAGATGACAGAGGTTAAAAAGAAGCCACACACTTTTTGCTCAAATAACTACATAGATTATAATAATACCTAAATCAATGGAGAGCTGTACAAGTAAGTGGGGAAGCAGATTTGGATGAAAATGTACAACAATGTCCCTTTTAATAGTGTTTGTTCTGATTCCTGTAGTGTTAAATGGGTAGTTCCCCCAAAAATGCAAAGTCGTTCCAAACCACTTTGACTTTCTTATCAGGAGCACAAAAGGACAATTTCAAAGAATCTTCAATCCACTTTTGTCCATAGAACTCAAAGTCCATAGAATTAACTACTTTATGATGCCATTTTGTCCTTTTCCGAGTTTAAGCCCCTGGTCGCTCTGTTTTTGTGTTATGGCAAAGAGCAGCAAGAACATTCCTCAAAATGTCCCTTTTTTTGTTCCATGGAGGAAAGAAAGTCAAATAGGTTTAGTAATTGATAACACAATTTATTTATTTTTTAATGAACTATCCTTTTAACTCCTGTCCTGCAGGTCTCTGTGGAGTTTTGAGTCTTCCCTCTTGTGTGTTACAGATATCTCTTGTTTATTTAACACAGGCTTTGTATTACTGTTGTAAATCTATATAGTTCTGATGTGAGCTATTGTGCTGAAGACCTTTGAAACATTTAGATGCATTATCTTTCATATTTATTTGTGTGCTATGCCAGCTGACCTGATTTAAACCTTTAATCAGGGTTCGTACAAGGTGCTTGAAGTGCTTAAAGTATTTGAATTTGAGTTTTTTAAATTTAAGTACTAGAAAACCTTGGAAATAGTTTTTTTTTTTTTTTTTTTTTTTTTTTACCAAGAGGTGCTTAAAAAGTGCTTGAATTATAGAAAGACATTTAATACATTGCTGAAATCATTGAATAACTTAAATAATTAAATACATTTTTGAAAAACTATGGATACAATCCATTTACAGAAAGACATACCCCGCTACAGCCAAACACCAGATAGTGAGTGTATCAAAGCGCTAATCAGCTGCGTGTGCCTTTTTTCTGTATCATTATCTGGTGTAAATTATTCTCTAGGGGTCCAGACTGCTGCTGAAGCAGTGCTTGTAGTGTACGGTGCTGTCACCTGTTACTTTTCGCAACACTTCAGGATGGGCCAATCACAATCGATTAGTACTGGTTGAGCATTTAAAAAAATATATTTTATAGATACTGCTGTTGTGGATTGCCATCCACAATGCCGAATCCTTGCAACTGTCAGTTGTAATAAAAAAATTCTCTCCAGATTAAAAATGTCTCCGGTGATATATAAAATGTTCTGAGATTTATATGCGGATCAATGAAGAATTCGGTTTTCTGAGCCATCAAGCAACCTCTTGTGGAAAGAAAGCTTTGTGTGTCACAGGTAGTGGCTGACAACATTTGCAATTTTGGTCAGTTCCTCACATAAAACTGTTCTATGATTTTAGAAAACATGGAACATAACACATGAGTCATACGGACTACCTTTTACGGACCTAGTTATTCATTTCATTGGAAGGCTCTCATTTACTTAAAGGGTTAGTTCACCCAAAAATTAAAATTATCTCATTATTTACTTGCCCTCATGCCATCCCAGATGTGTATGACTTTCTTTCATCTGCTGAACACAAATGAAGATTTTTAGAAGAATATTTCAGCTCTTTAGTTCTTCACAATGTGAATGGGTGCCAAAATTTTGAAGCTCCAAAATCCACATAAGGGCAACATATAAGTACTCCAGACAACTCTTGTGGTTAAATCCATATCCTCTGAAGTGATATGATAGGTGTGGGTGAGAAACAGATCAGTATTTAAGTCCTTTCTCTTTCACTTTCTCCTCCTGCTTTTGGTGATTCACATTCTTCATGCATATTGCCCCCTACTGGTCAGGGAGGAGAATTTAAGACAAAAAAATGACTTAAAATTTGATCTGTTTCTCACCCGCACCTGTCATATCGTGTCTGGATTTAACCACTGGAGTCTTGTGGATTACTTTTATGCTTCCTGTATGTGGATTTTGGAGCTTCAAAATTTTGGCACCCATTCACTTGCATTGTTAGGACCTACAGAGCTGAAATATTCTTCTAAAAATCTTTGAGTTCAGCAGAGGAAAGAAAGTCATACACATCTGGGATGCCAGGAGGTTGAGTAAATCATAAGAATTTTCATTTTACCCTTTAACCACAAGCAATTAATTTCATCATGACTTGGAATGAACCAAGAATTGGTACTGCGAGAATGTTTAGTTAAAGAACATTGAGTTGTGTTGTAATAATAAGTGGTATTTTATATGAAGAATATATTTGATGAATGACACCTCATGCATAAGTCCTCGAAAACAAATTAAAATGTGCCTGAAAAGTCCTTGAAAGTCCTTAAATTTCACTTTGAAGCATCTATACAAGCCCTGTTTAATGCTATTGATGTCAGTTAAACTTTGACTAAAGGTCTTCATTATCCCCCCTTAATGAGGATCTGTGTCTCTAGTTCCTTTTCTTCTCTGTCAGTTTGAGTAATCTCTCCATTAACCCCCTTTAGCAGGAGAAACAGAAAGAAAGAATAAAGAAGGTCCGTCCATCCCCACAGGTATTTCATGTCTTTTTTTTTTTTTTTTTTTTTTTTTTTTACTTCTCCTGTTTTATTAACACTGGTTTGTCTGCTCTTGGGGATGGCTCAAGACCTTTAGCACTATCTTCACCTTCTCACAGCAAAAGGTGTGTGTATGTCTTTGTGTGTTTGCTCTAGCATATGCATTTCACCGTACACAGTAACACTAATCAGACTTTCCATTCATCAGTTTCTCCTGAAAATGCTTTTTAATAAAGGAATTTTCCAGGTTATTAACGAGTTAACTTATGTCCATGGACATCATCTGTTCCTCAGAAAATAATTTTGTCTTGTCGCTTAATTTGTTCAGTGTAAAAAAAAAAATATGGAAAATTATGTAGGTCTTACTACATAATATAATTACAATGAAAGCCTACGGGACATGTTGACTGGACAGTATAAAAGCAGAAATGTGCAGCTTGTATTTTTGTAAAAGCACTTTCAAGAATTCTTCAGTAAAAACTGTTATTGGAGCTGTAAACTTGTCCTTTTGAGGTGCGACTACTTTTTTAGGCAGATGAACTTCTGATTATGCATTAGTGACATAATTCCTGAGTTTGCTCCATGTAAACAATGTTTACAATGACATAGTTATGTCACATCCCTTCAGTGCCCCTTCCTTGTGTTCTTGCACAGATACAAAGTGAAACTAACCGGGTTTACTTTTTACGTGATCATGACATGAGGTGAAAGATTGGAAATAACTTTGCACAGAAAGGGTGGGTAATTGATTCTTTTACACCAGTCTCATGCTAACATGTGATATTTAATATCACTTACCTGCCAGATGTCCATTGTAAGCGGTTTACATTCACTACAAATGGTGGGACATTTTGAAAATAGTTTCTATGGTAATCAACAGCATGCACCAGATGCTCTCTGTAGACATTCAAGTTAAAAATCACCTGGAATATTCATTTACGTTTTGCACTTTTTTTTAATGCCAGTGTTTAATGCTGTTCACAGTCTATTCGAGTGTTGCAACTGAATGGAAAGTCTGTCTGTAAGTTTGTTTGATAACACTTTATAATAGCTGTCATTAATAACATTAAAATAAATTATTGCATGATACTGTATAATGCTTAAATCATTAATGTGCATTGAGAAAAGTTAGAAGGGAGTTTTCATGTCATGAAGTATTGATTAATATACTGTATTTTACTGTACTTGAACTACTCATCTGTTAAGCATTATATAATGTTCATGACTTATTAATACATTATTATAAAGTGTTACTGTTTGTTCTGATCCATGCACTAGTACTAGTACTGTAAATCTTTTACGATTCCTAGTAAATGTCACAGTCTGTCTCCCTCATGTTCTTCAAAGACTCTTATTTTGAAGTTTTCCCCTGGACTACATCTCCCATAGTTCACTTCCCTCATCACTTCCATCTGCTCCTCATCATCCTCACCTGTATTCCATTCCCTCATTTAGTTCCTTGTGTATAAATACCCTCTAGTTTTGTTCATCCATTGTCAGTCCTTGAAGTGTTACATTGTGATGTATATCTTTATTGTTTGTTCCACTCCAGCATTTGTTCTACTCCAGCGATTGTTAATAAAGGATTTAAAGTATTTACTACATCGTCTCCTCTCCTCTCTTCCACTCCAAGAACCCAGCGTTACAGAAGGACTGACTTGACAAAGAATACAGATTCACTTACCTGCTCATCCTAATGTCCTCCTCTACTCCAGCGATCCCTCTCTCATAGAGAGCCAGACCTCGATGAGCACATCATTGAGCATTGAACTGTTCAGGCAGGATCTTCCCCTCTTGGAATATTCCACCAAGTTCTTCCAACTCGCTGCAACAACCACCATATCGGATATGTACCTCAAGTCCATTTACGGTATGGGTTTAAGCTATCACCGAACGACCGCACTTCCGGAGGCGGAGAATCTCTCCCTTGCGGATTATATCCTTGCCACACTGAACATCCATCACACCCCGCTATCTTCCATTACCACGGGTACTCCTCTCCCAGCTTTCTCCCCTCACATTGTGGGTTTTGGTGGGAGCTCCGTGCTGGCTCCTTGCCCCACGCCTGCCATGATCTATGAGCCAGCACCCACGCCTGTAGCCTCGACCATCCCAGAGCCAGTGCCTGTTGCATTGACCGCCCCTGAGCCAGCTCTCGCCAAGTTAACAGACCTTGACTTGCTCCCCGCCTTGGTTCCCACCCTGACTACCCTTCATCCTCTGCTGGTTCCAGCCAGAATAATGGACACCCTTGTTCCGTTCAGTGCCCTGTCCTTTCCTCCTCCGCTGGCTCCACTCAGGACACTTCCTCCTCCTGGTCAGCTGGCTCCTCCCACGTCACTGGCTCCACCTTCGCTCCCTGCGAAACCATGGTCAAGGGGACCCTCAAACCCTCCGACTCCGCTAAGACCCTCCAAGCCCTGGACTCCGCCTTGGCCCTTTGTTCCCTCTGTCCCACCTCAGCTCTATGTCCCTTTGGCTCCACTGTGGTCCTTCAGCCAATCGGTCCTTCGGGGTTCCTCATCCCTCCATCTCGGTCACCGGCTCCGCCTTTGTCCTCAGATCCTCCAGCTCCGCCTTGTTCCTCCGAGCCTTGGGTACTACCTCGGTCCTCCGAACCTTCGGCTCCACCCTGGCCCTTCGAGCCGTCGGCTACTCTCCGGGCACAAAGTTCCCATGGCTCTGCCTGCCTTTGAGCCTCTCCTAGCTCTGCTCTCAGACTCTTCCACGACTCTGCCCGCTTCCCCAGAGTCTCCTCTAGCGGTTCCGCCTCCTGACCCAGTCCCTGCCCTGTGGCCGCCTCCCAGGCCTCCGGATCCATTCCCAGCCCCGAAGCCACCCCCCAGGCCTTCTGATCATCCTCCTTGGATCCTTCTTCACCTTCTGCGTCACCCTACCCTTCTCATCCGTCTTTGGGTGTCAGGAGTAACCCTTTAAAGGGGGGGGGGGGGGAGTAGTAATGTCACAGTCTGTCTCCCTCATGTTCTTCAAGGACTCTTATTTTGAAGATTTCCCCTGGACTACATCTCCCATAGTTCACTTCCCTCATCACTTCCATCTGCTCCTCATCATCCTCACCTGTATTCCATTCCCTCATTTAGTTCCTTGTGTAAAAATACCCTCTAGTTTTGTTCATCCATTGTCAGTCCTTGAAGTGTTACGTTGTGTTAGTTTGTTATGTATAGCTTTGTAGTTTGTTCCACTCCAGCATTTGTTATTAAAGGATTTAAAGTATTTACTCCTGCATCTCCACTCTTCCACTCCAAGGACCCAGTGTTAAAGTAAAAGATCTGATAGTAAAATATTTCTTATGTAGTCTGTCCTTGTGTTCATGTTCTAAATGGTATCTTCACATTAACATTATTGGTCCACCAATGCACGATTTCATCCCAAAACACTTGACAGTGGAAACGTAAATGGGAAGCTCATATATCATCTTTTATTGACTAGACTCTAATGGGTCTCAGTTGTATTAGCAGTTGTATGTGCTAAAACCTTCTCTAACACTGTCTAATGGATTTGTCTGCTCTCTCTCTCTTTGTGTAGCCAAATGCTCACTATTAGTTCCATTTAGATGTTCTTGTCACATGAATGAAACTTGAGCGCTTATGTAGTTCTCCCTCAGTCCCTGAGCTGCATGCATAACTAGATCATCAGACTTCTGTGATGTTGGGTTCCTGTCTTTTTTGTGTCTGTGTAGTATTTTTGTGTTTTGCGTCATTAACTAAACATGATATTTTTAGATGCTTTCACTTCTTAGTTTTTAAAACATGTTAACTAAAGCAGACAGGCTTTTGTGGTGCAGTCACTTTGGTTAATTTGAGTAATCAAATCAGTCTGAGTGACATACCTCATATCCACATGAACCTCTGAATCAAGTGGATTGTTTACTGTAGACCATCTTCCCAGGTGTGTTCGTTCCACATCTTTTATTTTGCTGCCCTTAAGTCATGTCGGAATGATTGTGTTTACAATTTCATAATAACCAGTGGGAAACTCTTTGAGCCATGATTTTCTGATTTAGGGGTGTGTCAATTTAAAATCATGACAGAAGTTTTAATTTAGTGTACAATTAAGTTTGTATGCAGTTTGTACTTTTGATGAAGAAGAGTGATTAATCTTGTCATTATAAGACTAAAGAACTATTTCATATTAACTACTTCATGTAAATAGACCGCATCTGTACCCCAGAAAATCCTTTTTATTAAAGGTAGACCGATAGTGGATTTTGCCAGTACCGATAACTAAGGTGGTGGAAAATGCCAATAACCGATTAATCGGTTTATTAAATGTTAAAAAAGTGAATAAAATCCCAGATGTTTGATCTGTTGATTGTTCAACCAAAATCCCACCAATAACCAGAAGCAGCTACTGCTACTGTTTTTTGCAATAACAGAGTTCCAAAAAGCAACTATCGGCACAGATTAACCTGTAAAACTGACATATCAGTTGACCTCAAGTATAGTACATTGTAATATACTTGCAATCGAAGCCCAAAGAGCATGATAATGTACTGGGCTTGAACACACTTCATATAATGACCATTTTTGTGCTCGTAAGTACAAGCTTCCCACGAGGACTTGCAAGCAGCATTATTTTTTTTATTTTTTGTTTTTTAAAGTTTTACGGCATGATTTAAATTTTGAAACCTTAGACAGATTTCAAAATGTCTCTCTCAAAATGTTGTATTATTTTTCAGATTTTTGTTATACCAGCAAGAGTAAACAACAGTTAGGAGAGCTAAAGTTAATTATGCATGTTCTCTGTGCTGTGATTGGTGCAGGTGCCTTGGAATCCTGAGGTAGATATGTGTTGGCACTCTCTGATTGGTGGAGCTTCAGAAGAGTGTGAGCCTGTCTGGTGTGAATCAGAAGACCCACTCTTTATCCTTTACACCAGTGGCTCTACTGGAAAACCGAAGGTAGATTCTTTGAAGGTCCTTTGTCTTTTATCAGCTTCTGTGCATTATTTGCTTTTATATAGTTTATCTCTTATTTGTCCCTCTTTTCCTCTGCACTAGGGTGTACTGCACACAGTAAGTGGCTACATGCTCTACACTGCAGCCACTTTCAAGCTGGTGTTTGATTATCACCCTGATGATGTGTACTGGTGCACTGCAGACATTGGTTGGATCACAGGTCACTCTTACATTACATATGGGCCCCTGGCCAATGGGGCAACCAGTGTGCTGGTGAGGGGACCTTCCTTTTCATTGATACTGAACTACACTGATATACTGTTTAGTTGAGAACAAGCACTTTTTCGAGAGTTTGTCATATTTTGCATTTGTACCCTGGGCTCTGGACTCTTAACCAATGCCGTAAGTTTGGTGGCCAGACTACCTGTTTGGCCAAAAAATGGGATTTGGGATTGTTTGATTGAAAGCATTCATTAGTTTTGCGGTTCTGTTTGGTGCCACTAGTGGTGCAGAAATTAAATACTGCAGCATTAATTGATTAAAACCATACCAAATACGATATAGTAGCAGTTTTTTAGATATGTCACTAGTCTGTTATTGTTGTAGAATTAGACATTAGGGGGAAAAAAATGTAACCAATTTCAACTTCTGTTCCTAGTTTGAGGGTTTGCCCACATACCCAGATGTGAGCCGAATGTGGGAGATTGTTGATAAATATCATGTCTCCAAGTTCTACACAGCACCAACTGCCATCCGGCTGCTTATGAAGTACGGCAGTGAGCCTGTACTGAAGTAAGTTTGCTATTTATTGGATCTATCCTAAATTCAATTCGATGTCAGTCTGAAATAAAGCATTTGCAATCATACTTGTGTCTGCTAATCATACAGAGTCTGCTAACAGAACACCCATTTGAAAACCCATTCACCACCCAAAGTCTGCATTGTAAATAATACAGATTTTTGACTTTAACAATCAGTGCTTATGTAATGTTTCATATGTGGTTTGTGTCCTCAGGTGTAAGCGTGATTCTCTAAAAATTTTGGGGACAGTAGGGGAGCCCATAAACCCAGAAGCCTGGCAGTGGTACTACAGTGTGGTGGGAGAGAAGAGATGCCCAGTGGTTGACACATTCTGGCAGACTGAGACCGTATGGACTGTGCCATTCCCTCTTTAACCTATAGTCTACACTTAAAGTTCCACTTATAATAATATTAACTTTACACCTGTTAGCAATTTAGCACAAAGTAATTAAACCATAAAATCAAAACACACTCAGTAATACACAACACATTCACATAGTAGTAAAAGCAGGTCTACACAAATTCGTTTTTAAACGAGACTTAAAAACAGACACAGATTCAGCAGATCTAATATCCCAGGGCAGGCTGTTCCATAATCGTGGGGCCTTCACTACAAAAGCTCTATCACCTTTAGTTTTGTATCTGAATCTTGGAATAGCCAACAGTTCACGACAAAAGATCTAAGAGGTCCAACTGTTTTAAAGGTCTTAAACGTTCTGCTAAATATTCTGGCGCCAAACCATGTTATGCTTTAAAATCAACCCTAAAATGAATTGGTAACCAATACAAGAAAGCTAAAACTGGTGTATTGTTATTTGAACACCTTGTTCATGTCAAAAGTCTAGCTGCGGCATTTTGCACTGATTGTAGACGTGCTAAAGTGCGTTAATTTAGAGTTGAAAACTAGGTGAGACTAAATAAAAACATGTAAAACTTATCTGTATCCCTAAATTTCAAGACGTGTCTAACCTTGGAAATGTTCCTTAACTGATGAAAACAAGACAGAACTAACTGCATGACATGATATTCAAAAATCAAATTTGTTTGAAAATAGACCCCCAAATTTCACACCACCTGCTGAACATTTGGGACCACCTAAGTGCTGACTCAATCTGACTGTTTTGTTTGTTTGTTTTAACTATGACTGATTATAACAACCTCTGTTTTATCAGTATTTGACTGAAGAAAATTACATGCCATCCAGTTTGTTACATCTGCTATACAAGCTTGAACATTTAAATAAGTCAAGTCATTGGGATTCAGTGACAAATACAAATGCAGGTCATCTGCATAGCAATGAAAATTAATATTGTATTTTCAAACCTCACAACCAAGTGCTAATATGTATAGTGAAAACAGTACTGACCTTAACAGGGATCCTTGTGGAACACCACAATTAATTGTTTTAGAGGAAGACATCTCATCTCCAACAGACACTACAAATTTCCTATTTGACAAGTTGGAAACAAACCAATCTAAAGCCACCCCAGATATTCCCACCCATATTTTCAATGTATCAATTAAAACTTTATCAAACGCTGCAGTTAATCAAGCAACACTAAAATGGAGCACTCTCCAGCATCCTCCACCATCAGTAAGTCATTGGTCACCCTAAGAAGGGCAGTGTACTGTGGTTTTCTCTAAATCCTGACTAAAATTTCTCAAAAATATTGTTGTTCTTCACTACCTCAAAAGTCGTTTAGCTACAGCTTTCTCTAATATTTTTGAGATGAAAGAATTTTGAGATTGGTGTATAGTTATTTGCAACCAAAGGATCTAATGAGGGCTTCTTCAGAAGCGGTTGAACTATTGCAGTCTTTAACTCCTCTGGGACACATCCTGACACAAGCAAGCTATTCACTATAGACAACAAAGCAAGGACTAAAGTCCCAATAACTTCCTTGAAAAGTCTTAAAGTAACAGCATCTGTGTGGTAACTACTGTAGATGGTTTCAGTTGATGTACAATTTTATATAGAAATGCAGCACTAGACACAGTGTTGATCAGATTATTATTTGTTTTGAATAAAAACCTAGCGTTATGGCAATTAGTAGATATTAGTTCAGAAAAATGTGCAGTTCTAGCAGCTTTAACCATCTCATTGTACAGCACTAAAAGATCCTTCATGTGCTTAAAGTGAACATGAAGTTTAGATGATTTCCAAGCACATTCTGCCTTGTACACTTTCCCCTTAAAATGTGAATATCATTTTTTATCCAAGGGGATTTATTTACTTTTATCATACTTTAGACAGATGTGTGAATGGCTTTTGCTGCAGATGGCACATATTGAATGGGCACTTGAGAGTATTCAAGAAGATTTGATTCCTTTAGTAGACAAAAAAAAAAAAAAAAAAACACATGACATGGTCTTGGAAAAATGTCTCTAAGCGAACAATCGTACAGATATAGGTACAGATTTTCAAGAGTAAACAACAGTTAGGAGTACATGTACAGGTACATTTGCACCAGCTCTCTAATAACTCTGCACATCGATGTGTTCATGTTGACTCATTTTGACTCACTGAACAACAAACAGAATTAGCCATTGGCCTCAAGGTAGCTGGAGCTCCAGGTCACACCTACCGATGACGTGGACCGATGGCAGTTAGAAGGTGTTTAGCAGCCAGTCAGAGGTTTTCCAAAAAGTTCACCCCAGCGAGCTGTTACGAACCACGGAAACAAAAAAAAAAACCAACTTATTTTCGGACAGATTTTGTTCTAAATTATGTCACACTCATTCGTTCTTCGATTTCGTAGGAAGTATATTGAGGCCGTATATGAAGTTCTTGTTCTCACGGGGGTGATTGAGTCTAATATTGACACAAATAGTTGAAATCTTTCATCCAACTCATCCATGTTGCTTTCACACTACAAATGTTGGTGTGACTCCTCTTTCTGTTTATGTCTTTGTCAGGGTGGGCATGTGTTGACTCCTCTGCCAGCTGCCACTCCCATGAAGCCAGGCTCTGCTGTGAGTGATTTCAGCCTCTTATTCTTATGTTATACAGCATATCTAACTACTCAAGTGTTCCTGTATGTAGAGCGACAAATAAACATGTAGCTGAAGGAAATATTCAGGCTGGTGCTAAGTCTCCTGAATTTTGCTCAGACTTGATGTGTAACATTTAATCAGTAATTATATATCTATGTGTGTTTTTGTTGTTTTTGTTTTTTCTGTAGACATTTCCTTTTTTTGGGGTTGTACCTGCCATTCTGAATGAGTCAGGAGAGGAACTTGAAGGACCAAGTGAGGGCTATCTGGTAAAGAAAACTTTTTTCCCACCCTTTTTCTTTTATCTGTTGTAAAAGAAAATATATATATATATATATATATTAAATTAAAAAAAAAAAAAACTGTAAATTAAATATGAATTTGTTGAACAATTATATTAACTTTATTAGTTACTTGGTGATTGTATTAGTTTTAAGTTTGTATTACTTTATTACTTAAAAGTAATTTAGGTAATAAAAACTTAATTTCACATCTGAGATTGTGGTTTGAATTCTTAAAACACTTCTCTCAGGTTTTTAAACAGCCTTGGCCAGGTGTGATGAGAACTGTATATGGGAACCACCTGAGGTTTGAGACCACCTACTTCAAGAAATTCCCTGGATATTATATCACTGGAGATGGTAATTTGTGCTGTGATTAATTTGAGTGTATTTTATTACAGGTACAAGTGGTTAACATGCACTCACCGAGCACTTTATTAGGTACACCTGTACACCTACTTATTCATGCAGTTATCTAATAAGCCAATCATGTGGCAGCAGTGCAATGCATAAAATCATGCAGATACTGGTCTGGAGCTTCAATTAATGTTCACATCAACCATCAGAATGGGGAAAAAAATGTGATCTTAGTGATCATCATGGCATGATTGTTGGTGCCAGACAAGCTGGTTTGAGTATTTCTGTAACTGCTGATCTCCTGGGATTTTCACACACAACAGTCTCTAGAATTGACTCAGAATGGTGCCAAAAACAAAAAACATCCAGTGAGTGGCAGTTCTGTGGATGGAAACACCTTGTTGATGAGAGAAATCAACAGAGAATGGCCAGACTGGTTCGAGCTGACAGAAAGGCTACGGTAACTCAGATAACTCCTCTGTATAATTGTAGTGAGCAGAATATTATCTCAGAATGCACAACATGTTGCACCTTGAGGCAGATGGGCTACAACAGCAGAAGACCACATCAGGTTCCACTTATGTCAGCCAAGAACAGAAAGGTTGGAGTAGGCACAGGCTCACCAAAACTAGACAGTTAAAGACTGGAAAAACATAGCCTGGTCTGATGAATCTCAATTTCTGCAGAAGCACACAGATGGTAGGGTCAGAATTTGGCACCAACAGCATAAATCCATGGACCCAACCTGCCTTTTGTTGCTGACCTTGTGCATCCCTTCATCGCCACAGTTTACCTATCTTCTATTGGCTACTTCCAGCATGATAATGCAGCATGTCACAAAGCAAAAGTCATCTCAAACTGGTTTCATGAACATGACGATTAGTTCACTGTTCTTCAGTCGCCTTTCCAGTCACCGTATCTGAATCCAATAAAACATCTTTGGGATTTGGTAGAATGGGAGATTTGCAGCATGAATGTTCAGCTGACAAATCTGCAGACATTTTGTGATGCAATCATGTCAACATGGACCAGAATCTCAAAGGAATGTTTTCAACATCTTGTGGAATCCATGCCACGAAGAATTGAGGCTGTTTTGAGAACAAAGGGAGGCCCTATCCAGTATTAGTGTAGAGTTCCTAATAAAGTGCTCAGTGAGTGTATAATCAAAAGTGAGAGACTGTGGCTTAGTTAAGTGTGCTACGTGTTTGTCCAGGTTGCCGTAGAGATAAGGATGGGTACTACTGGATCACTGGAAGGATAGATGACATGCTGAATGTGTCTGGTGAGTGTCCTCACACAAAGGGCATTTGATCATCCATCGTTCTTTCATTTAAAACACAAGACCACGCATTCAACAGAATTTCTCCAGTTTTGTAAATACCCCAGTGTGGAAAGAGACAGTGTGAGGCTTGAATTTCCACATGTTAAAATAATGCACATTAATTGTGTTAAAGTTCAGCTATAATGTTGCCACATTTGTTTCCCCAATGATGAAATTTAGGCCACACATTCCACCCAAATATCTCTTGCCTGTTGTCTTCTTTATTGGTATGACTCTAATACATTGAAATGGTGTGGAAACATTCACACAAGTGGACAGAATACAATGAATGGACTATAATAGAGGAAATGTTTTGATACAGCGGGTGGATCTATCTCTTCCTCTCTCTAGGGCATTTATTGAGCACAGCAGAAGTGGAGTCGGCTCTAGTGGAGCATGAAGCCGTGGCAGAAGCAGCAGTTGTGGGGAGGCCACACCCTGTTAAAGGGGAGAGTCTCTATTGCTTTGTCACTCTCAATGACGGGATCAGCTACGACCAAAAGCTGGAGGCGGAGCTTAAAAAGCAAGGTATGTGTGCTTAGTGTTTTGGGTCAGATTCTTTGTTGATTCATTAAAGGGTCATGAATACCCAAAACACCTTTTTAGATGTATAACAGTTATGTGCATGTGCACATAATAGAAAAATTGGTAGCACTAAGGGGACTGTGGCTACATTATTTATTTTTTTGAGCCATTTTGTTCTTCCAGTTTTAAAACAAAAGTTGAAGCAACATCACAAAATATGAGGTATATGCATAAAGTCTGAGATGTGAATGGAGAGAGAACGTGTCTCCGTCATTAGATTCTGAGTGTTTCTTCACATTATTCATGAGAAGGAACACTCCCATCCAATCAATGTGCTGCCATTTGTTTAGACGCACATATCTATATTGTCTTCACCGTAAGTCTGATCTTGGACCGCATAACACAACGGCTTGTTCAAAAACAGAAGACAATGATAAAAAACAGAAAACTCAGTGAACTCTCGTTTTGGTATCCTTTACATCGTGCAAAATTACTGGGATTTGCGCCAACATGGTTTACCGGCGTTACATCATCATGACAAAGGATCTGAAATACTGGATAACTTTATACATACAAGGTCAGTAAGTGATTTCATCACACTAGAGCAGTGGTTCTTAACCTGGAGGTTGCCCCAAAGGGGTCGCGGGAAAACTTTTATTTTGAATGAGTGTAAAAATACTTGCATAATGGCACCACCTTCCGGCGACTTGATATAAACTAATTACTGCTGATTGGAAGATGTCACATGGGTCTAGTAATTCGTACATTTGTAGTCATCTTAGTTGGACAGGAGATTAGTCATGGAGCGATTTCTAACTGGGGCTGACGTTAAGCATCCAACAGAAACTGAGTCAAAAGGAAAGAAATCCAAAAGCAGGAAATATGACGAAAAGTACTTGGAATATGCCTTCACTCAGACCAGCGATGGGGATTCACAACCACAGTGTGTGATTTTGTGGTGACGTTAGCGAAGGAGAGCCTTAAACTGTCCAAGATGCTAAGGCACTTAAAAACTAAACATGAATCACTACAAACAAAGTCACTGGAGTTTTTCCAATGAAAACTACAAAAGCTACGTGGTCAAAAATCACTACTGCAGAAAGCCGTTATGGTGAATGAGAGGGCTCTTTGTGCCTATTTTATTATCTCTCACTGGATCACCGAAACTGGAAAGCCACACAATTTAGGGGGGGAGTGGAAATATCATCGCACTTGCAAAAAGGTTAAGAACCACTTGAGCATAATGCGTGTTAACATTATTGTTGTTATGTTGTTATGTTAACACGCATTATGCTCAATTATTGTGGCTATGCTCTTGAAAAAGTGTGTAGTTAATGTTTTGTGTATTGGACCCATTTACTTAATTGTATGTGCCTTACTGCACGCAATTTTTTCATTTGAAAAAGAGTTGAAATTATTTTTTATGTGGTAGTCAACATGCTACAAATGCTGACAATAGAGTTTAATTTCTGTTAAACCAAAAATATTCCTTGTTAGAATAAATATCAATTAAGTTATGTTAAGTCTCAATGCAGTCCTGGTTTTGGTGGCAATGCCTGCTTTCACTTTATTCTCAAAAGTTTGAACAAAATATCTGAATCTTGGATTTCCAACATTTTCTATCATCTTCACTCTTCACATGTTCCTTACTTTTGTCCCATGACTGATATCAAAGCAAAGTGCCCCAAAACTCTTTTGTTTTGTGTCCACACGCATGTTGATGTTCAGACATTTCTATCTTGAGTGCGATTTGAATTGTTGAGCTTGGCCCCCTCTCAATTCCCCTTTGCACCCACTACCCTCCCACCTTTTTATATCTTTTCATGCTGATTTCATGAAGTCTTTTTAAAGGCTGAGGTGTGAATGATTGATGCTGTACTAGTGGGGTTTCATGACACTTAAAATAGCCAAAAGCCTTTTTTACGTCAGTCATGAACCATGATTGGCTGCTTGCTACAAAGCACAACAGTCTGGCTCCAGACGTGAAAATCCCATTCATTTTTTCCATAGGCGAATTGATATTTAATGATAACTTATAAACCTTTAAAGACAGATGTTTCTGTTGAAGCAGTCGGTCGGTGTTATTTTAACTTTAACTATTTTAACTTTAACCAAACCATTTTTTACCAATTGTGATTAATAGTAGAATTCCTGGTGAAGAACTTCACTACCCATGATCCTGAAGAGAAAGTTTAGAGCACTGCAGTGACTGCCCACTTTGAATATTTTGCAGTGAAAGTAAAATATGCTGTTTCTATATTTATAATCCACTTTAAATCAATGGTTTTATATTTTTCCATGATTTTAAATGTGATTACATCATTCACAATGCTTCATGAGATTGTAGTTCATTCCCTCATCACCGACAGAAAGTACAGAGGCTTGTAACTTTGTCTTTTTGTCAGATTTTCAAATATTTTTGCTTCAAAGCAAAGTTTGTAATGTTGTGATTCACCTTGGAGCTGGCTGGTTTGATTCATGGCTTAGAACTATTTTATGAAGGATTTTATGAAATCCCTATCTTTAGAAATTAATGGGAAAAATACTTTTGTAACCTAAGCGGCTGAAAAAGTGGGTAGGCACTGTTGCGCTCTTGCTTGTCAGAAGTTTATGGTACTGGGGGAGGGGCTATTGTCAATCTAGAGATTTTGATTTATTGGACAAAAATTTGGATACGCCTGTGAATGCAAACATCATTATTTTTGTCTGTTTTCCTGGAAGGTAAAAGATTGTACATTTTAGATTTGTATATTATTATTATTTATTTATTTATTTTTTGGTGTTTATGTTAATTAAATAAGTTATTAAAAAAGTTGAGTTAATTTTGGTTTAATGGGGATTTTCTATAATGACAACCCCAAATTAGTTTTTTTGTTCATGAACCATAAGTAATGGCTTACAACAATTCACTTCCTTTTTTTGAACAGTGAGAGAGAAAATTGGTGCTATAGCTACACCTGACTACATACAGAGTGCACCTGGCCTTCCGAAAACCAGATCAGGTATTAACATGTCAGCATTTCATATTATTTCAAAAAAGCATTAACATTTTTGATCAAACTAGAAAGTAATTATTTATTTTTTTATCACAGGGAAAATCATGCGTCGTGTCCTGAGGAAGATAGCATGTAATGAGCGGGATTTGGGTGACGTGTCAACGCTAGCAGACAGCTCTGTCATTGATGAACTGTTTGAAAACCGCTGCGGTAATCAACGCTAGTGTCTGGCCCAATATGAGCTTCAGTTCTGGGAGGAACAGGAAGAGTCTGAGATGGAATGAAGTGTAGAATAAAGCTATTGGGCAGACAGAAAGAAAAAGGCTTATTCAGGTGTGTAAATCCTACTGCAATGCGCCAACGTTTAGATATTTTTTGGAAAATACTACATGGGGTAATAAAATAGCGACATGGGGTTTTATATTAGAAATCGTTTTAGCCCAAAAGTTTATTTTTGTTATTTGTTTTTGTATATATATATATTTTTTTGTGTGTGTTTGTTTGCCTGACCACAATTACTGCAGTTGGTGTGGCCTCAAATTCATTATAATACATTAAACCACAGAATCAAGCTGTTATTTGTTGACTACTCTACTCCAGTGGTTTCTTATAGTTCACTGGCAGGTCATTCTTGATTCCATTGTGTGTGCATAATGCTTGGTCTAAATACATTCTCTCTTTTCTCTTTTGTTCAGTTTATTCATAGAAACATATATGATGACACTGTCCTATAAATGTGCCAATATAACCTTAAAGTAGGTTAGCAATTGCTTCATCACCACTAAAAATAGATGATTTTGTTGCGTACTATGTAATTATGCTGTGTTTTAAAAAAAAAGAAAATAATACAAAATTACAAATTGTATAGACTATTGGTTCTATACAAGCCAAAGCATGCAGTAAGACTTGGCAGAATAACGACAGGTAAAAGGCAGATATTTGCATATGTTAATGTGATTGAACTATGTATATTTTATACCTGGAACAATTTGCAGCTGTTTGCAAACACTTCTGTTAACATCTGATATTAAATTCCTCCACGAACGTTATTAAAGAGCTGTAATTGACTTAATTGAATTCATAAATACTGTGTATGCGTTCGAAAACATGTACCCAAGATAATGGTAGGATCGCATCCCTGACCATGATGGTGATACAGTCCAATTCATTATCCACTGAATGCCTAGTTCAGATTTTAGGAGAAAAGTATGGTGATCAAATTCCAGTGTTTTAAAGTGTATGGTGCTTGAATGTACCAGTGCCACATCCATGGGTTGTTTTTGCCACTATTGTCAAATTTGTTTGATGCTGTTGTTTCTGCAAATATTCCCTCCAGTTTCGCATTAATTATTTGTTTTGTTGTACAATATGTTTGGGCCTTTTATTGATCATGTGGATATCACTGCTTCTCTCAACCCTAAAACACCCACTGTTCTTTCCAGATGAGCGACTGAACCTTTAAACTTCATTTCAATGTTTTTTTCTTAACTATTAATTATTCCCTTTTTCATAAATTTTCTTGTAGTCAATTCATTTGAACAATGTCTCGTACAGAACTGGGTGAATTAAAGTGCTGAAATTTTAAATGAGTTTTCTCTGTGTGTGTGTGTGTGTGTGTGTGTGTGTGTGTGTGTGTGCGTGTGTCTGTAGTTTCTGCATATCCCTTTGGTTCCCTTGTCCTGCACTTTTTATTATGCATGGATTATTTCAATTTTCTTTTGTTTTATTTCCTGGAGAAGCTGTGGCTATTGTCATTGTCAGGTCATTTTGACCTGGATTTTTTTGTTTTTTGTTTTTATATAATCCAGTTGGAATAAAATTCCTTGATTTTGTTCACATATGGTATCTGAAAACACAAAGAAATTGACAATTTTCTTTACATTTTATTTCACTTTGTTACACTTGTTGTGTTCCCAGTCAAAAATGACCGTCCATTGGAAATGAATGGATTAGACTACAAAATACAGAAGTATTAAGTGTTCAGGAGCATCCCAAACCTTTAGATGAGCACATATGTGGATGTGTGTTTGCACACACAAAGTCCTCAGACATGCACACAGACATACAAATACACACACATCGTGTGTTGAGCGCCCTCTTGTGCATTGTCTTTTCATGTACACTCTGAGGAATATTTCAAGATCTACTTGTTTGGGCTCGTTTGAAAGTCGGGAAAGTCTGCTCTAAGTTATGATATGCCATTGTCTGTGTTATATGTATGTTTCAGGAAGTAATAAGGATAAGCGTGACAAAAAGGTGCTTCTGTATATTATATTCATGTGTCTGTGGGAATATCATACACGAATACTCACTTCAATTTGGCCTCTGAGTGAAACAAATTTGCTCATTGCTAGAGACAACCTATATGGGATTTTGGAGACCAATACCGATTTTAGAGAGGGAAAATTCACAGATTACCGATATGGTGGCCGATATATTTAATTCTTGAGCTGGAATGAAAACAGACCTTTTCTATGTGGATTTTTCACAGATTTTGCACCGATATGACTATGCAAAGGTACCCAGAACGCTGATTTCTTAAATATTTTTATCAAAGAATATTTGACATTATTATTTTACATTGTCAACAAATTCTAGAAATGAACACTGAGAAAATAAAGAATAAATAAAAATACAATAAATAGTTAAACATCAGTAATGTTTAGTATCAGTCAAATGCTGACCATTTAAATAAAGAATACATAAAAAATACAATAAATAGCTAAATAAACATCAGTAGTACTGTTTAGTATCAGTCAAATGCTGACCATTAAAATAAAGAATAAATAAAAATACAATAAATAGCTAAATAAACATCAGTACTGTTTAGTATCAGTCAAATGCTGACCATTAAAAAAAAGAATAAATAAAAATACAATAAATAGCTAAATAAACATCAGTGTTACTGTTTAGTATCAGTCAAATGCTGACTATATTAATACTGCTGAGTCAAGATAAACAGATAAGCAGCGGTGTTACACCATATTCTGCTATACAAGTTCAGGGGAAACATTCAATGGTGGAAAACCAGACTTTTAAATATTACATTTTGTATATGTAACGACTGGAATTGTTTGGTTGAAGGGGGTACCAAACTGTGAATCCTGAACAAAACAGTTTGGTGAATACATGTTTACTCATTAGCTTCCACTCAGCTGACAACAATAGCCTAGTTTCCATCCACTTTTCGCGCTATTTTGTTATCGACAAAGTGAAAATGCGTGAAAAATTTGCTGTCTTCTGCCACATAACAAAAAAACACTTTGTCGCATAAGTTTTGGTTTATCGCAAAAGAAATCTGCCCTGAAGCCGTTTCCATACAGAAATGTGTGTTTATCGCTAATTCGCCTCCCTGATGTCCCTAATTGTTTTCCTCCGAAGTTTTGGTAAAACAGGGAGAGTATTGTGACAATTCATTGAAATTAATCTGCTAACAGTCATTTTAATTTCACAAATAAATGCAATCAGAAGAGGAGGAATTGCAATCAAAAGGGAGCAGTTGCCCTTCTGATAGGACTGTAATATTGGTCCTGATGTTGCGCCTATCGCAGGTTGCCACCTGTTCCGACCCGAATGCGAATCGCCATGGCCCTGTTCAAGCTGGTAACCTGCACCAAGTAATGGGGAAACTTTCAGTCTTAGTATAAGCACCATCCATCGATGTGTTTATACTGTGTGCACAGCTATTAAAGAAAAACTGATGCAGTGTAATTTCAGGGTTTACATATGATACATTCCTGATATTCAGTAGGCTATTTTGATCAATCATCTAGTCTAAAGCATTGCCATCTCAACTGCATTATGTCCTGCATATTTGTCCCACAACTTTTAACGACCAACTGAACTTGATTATCATCTAAAATAAATTTTAGCATCATAATGCAATTTACATTTTCTGAAGAAGCTCAGCAAATGCGATCCGAGGTAAAGAGGGTTAGATATAAAATATGTAAAAGTTTTAAAATGTTCAAAAGTTCGTTTTCTGAAAGTGAAATCCGTATTGGACAAATAATTCTGATAGTTTATAGTCTTGAAGTGTAGACAATGTCATTCAGCCGACTTTATTCATCTACAGAACAGGGTACAGCTAATTTAAATTTGTGTAAAGAAAAGGCATATATAGGTCTAAAAATATAATTTTTTTCGTTTGGTAATGTATTTAATTTAATACAGGGAATTTTGCCAGCATTTTTTCAAAAGTAAGCTAAACAATAATTTAATATAATTGGGCTGTTAGTGTTTCAAAAAAGCACACTGAAGCTTTTCTTCTAGTATTGTGTATTTATTTTTAATTTAAAACATCTTTGTGCACAGAAATTATATGTTTTTTTGTATTGTGGACTAATTCCGTGACTGCCTTCTATTATTTTGAATGGTGTGTAAAAGCAACTTTAATAAATAAACGGATGTCTACCACGATTAAATTAATCGCAAGGAGTGGCCATTCATTTGTTCTCCGTGCACTTGTCAGTGAGCATGTCTTGATACGAGAGATTTGTGTTGGCACTCCTGGAAGTGTCATGTTTGCAGTGATCGGATTTTATGCCTTTCAGATCAATCCATAATCACGTACAATAAATTGGCTTTTATGGATGTATTCCTTGTCCTCATGATTAACACAGGCTAATGATTGGGGTAAATTCGGTCATGTGACAATACATTTTTGCCTTAATGTCAATTTTCTCGACAAAAAGTGTTTCCAAACCAGGTTTCCGCGACATTTGATGTATCGACATAGAGTTTATGCGCTAGAGTTAAATGGAAAACTATTATGTCGACACTTGTGAAATTTTAGCGATAATTTGCGTTTCCATCAGCTAAATTTTGATGCGCTAAAACTTTTCGCAAAAAATCCTTGGATGGAAACGTAGTTACTGAAAGTAGCTACATGATTAGCTAGTTAGCTATAAGCTCGTTGTCACGGAGAGTAAAATATGGACATTATTTACTTTCCAGCATTGTGTTTCACCAACTAGGTAATAACATAGTGTGAAATCAACACTCATCAGACACAATCCACCACCGCACTGTTGTCTGTTGAGCTCCAAAAAGATGCTCTCTTACCTTTCAATATGCTACATTACTGACTGCACTGACAAACTATAGCTGGCTAACAGCAAACAGACATGAGTGACATGGTTGTCAGGGACATGGTTAATGTTATATTAGTTATATTGAAAAGGGAAAATGATGGGGTCATTGTTTATTAAGTTTCCAGTATGTATTTCACAAACTAGTTAACTTACCGAGACACCGCTTAACTCCGCCCTGTCTGCAGAGCCACCCTCAGCTCAGCTCTGTAAACAATGGAGTCGGAGCACGCTCTGCTGGACAAACTATGCTATGACACCAATTCTAAAGCATTGTTTTCTGCATTATATGTTCTGAAAAAAGTTTTAATATCGGCGCATATTGGTAAAATATATACGCTGATACCGATATATCGGTGAAAGGCTAATATCGGCCGATAATGTTGGCTGGCCGATATATCGGTCGGGCACTACTCATTGCATTGTACTAATTGAGACCTTCAATGAAAGTTTTCAAATTTGTTAAAAACAGGAGTACAAAACCTGTCATAAATACTAAAATAGAAGTTGATGAAAAGATCTAATGCAATATCTTTTGATAATATATGCAATGTGAGAGATTTTAAACAATCTTAATGGGCTGGTCATTTTTGACCAGGGACACAAAATGTGTTAGCACAAGACGAACACAGCACAAGGGTTAAAACAAAGTGTTTTATGGATCTTTCTGTAAATGTTCTCCAAAGACATTTCTGAATTTTTTACTTCTTTTCTTCCTTGGTAATGGAAAAGAGCTCTCTATTGAAAAAGTTCTTAATGCCTTTACAATTTGAAAAGCAATACATATTACAAGGCCCATTTTCAACACTTTGCAGCATCTTTTCCTTTAAAGTCCACTCATGTTAGTCTAGGTGTCTTGGACAAAAAACATAATTTAGACATGACAGTTTTCCACCCTCTCTCTGACCTTTAGACCCATGTGAAAATGACCTGTTGATTAGCTAACTGCATTGCATTCAAAATTAATAATTATTCCCCTGAATAATGAGACATTACATTGAAATGTAAACAGCGATCATATGATACTGTGTTTATGGTTGTGACATCAAAATTCTGGCATTTGCAGCCAAGTTTGAATAAGTGGTCTGAGAAGGGTGTCTGCCATTTCCAAAGAACAGGGAAAAAATGTCCTCTTAATTATATTTGCACAGTAACTACATCAAAGCATAATACAAATAATTATATATATATACCTTTCTGTCTTATTGTCCCATCTGTCCATATTTAAACTACAGCTATGGTCAACATTATTGTTTTGCAGTCAGTCCCCCACCAGATGGCAGCCATTGCAAAGGGTTCTCTGACAAAGAGAAAGACACTTCCACTCTTAGATCTAAAGCAGAACCCCTTTCCCCAAGAACTACATCCATGTTCAGGTTAACTAACCCTTAAGTTCATGTGTTTGATGCTCTTTTGCTGGGAGAAAATCCCATTGGCCATCTGTTATTAAAGCAGTGTGAAAATGATTGAATAATGCATGCCACACTGCTCAGTTTGTTGTCTGGGGACTGTGGGGAGCGAGGGCCATCCAGTCATTTTCCTTTGTGTGTGTGCATGGCAGGGAGTGGTTTAAGGTTGGGGACAATAGGGTTAAAGCCCATCTTGTGATTTATTTTTGTATTTAATTTTTTCTGGTCCCACAATATATGACGATTGAATTTTTTTACATTTTTTTTATATTTTATCTCGATTGAAGGTTAAAGGCCCTCAGGGGACCTATAATATATACATAGTGTAGATATAGAGGCAATATTGATATTGTAGTATTTGTCATCATATGCAAATATTTTGATACCTATGCAGGAAAATCCATCTTAAAATGGTAGCTATGTTTTGGACCATGGTAGCTGGATTCTAGCTGGTCCAAGCTGGTCATGAACTGGTCGACCAGCTACCATGGTCCAAAAACCAGCTTGACCACCTTGAGCTGGTATGACCAGCTGGTAGCTGTTCCAAGATGATCTCCCAGCTTGAGCTAGCTAATGACCAGCTAGAAACTAGCTACCATGTTTCAAAACACAGCTACCAGCTTGAGCTGGATTTTCCAGCTGGGAATAGCAAGATATTTTGAGTTACATTTACATAGGCCTATAACCACTTCAGAAAATGGTGTAACAATTTACACTGTATCATGGTTGGGTCTAAGGAGGGCTGGGGTGGGGGGGTTGGGGACTAGATTTTCCTTTTCCCAGAAGCTTCTGACATCCCCCTTCCGGTATGATAAAAAAGACAACCACTTGCCCACCTTAAAGATAAAAATAAATGTTTGAAAATTTATTTTGTTGTATCAAATGACCTTATAATCATCCTTCATGTCATTGTACGCGATGGACAGTTGCTCCTCGCGTATAAATTTAGCAGCATACCAGGTGTTTTGGTAAGTGCTGTGGTGGCCTTACTGTTTTGGAATAAAAAAAATAATACAATTGTGAAAGTGCCAGTTACTTATTTTTAATTTCTTCACATATGTGTTTTAAGTACAGATGAAGATGTGATAGCCTACTTTAATGTATGGTTCATTTTTGAAACAAGTGGGGACACAGCACGAGTATTTTCAACTTTTTATGACAAAGACATTGAATAGTATTACTGGGTAAGTTGTTTATGGTTTCTCTTCTCACATTTGACTGGAGTTTATTTAATTTACAACATACAAATTGTCTGCAGCTGGAGAACTGAACTTGTTCTCTTCATGAAACCCCATGGTGATATTATTTATCTCCTATGTAACACTAGTCTGTAAGAGCATGTGTGAAATTCTCCCGTCAGGTCAAGTGCATTAACACTCTTGTGAGCGCACACACACATACTTCTCTTCATAGACCTTATTAATAGACTTATTTTTCTCATTACTACTTCATAATGTTACATTTTTCTTCTCATTCCCCATCCCTTCATTTTTGGCAGTATTGATGTTTAGTCCTGTGGTTCTTAAGGGAGGCAACATGCCCTCTGTCAGATAAAAGTTCAGTATTCAGAAGTGTTTGCGATACAGCAGAAAGCCCTTTCATTTGTGGCTGAAGGGCACAAGATCTTGTGTTTGTGTGGACTGGGATGCACTCAGGCAGGTGCAAACACTGTAAATTAAGCATGAGTTTGGTTGACTTGGAGCTATTTCAGTGTTGTTGCTGCTGGTGGTGTTTTAATAAAAATAATTCTTTGTGTTATATACAATGGCTACATATGGTATTTGGACATGTATGAATGACTTTGAATTATATAACATAATAGCAAACCAATGGTATTTTTAAATCCATAAAGAATTTTAAGATTTGTAATATCCATCTTATAAGATTCTTGTAGACTTTTTTGATATTGGATGATCAGTATATGTAACTGGCTTTGATGTTAAGATTACTAACGCAACTCTCTGGAATACTTGATTTTGATTGGTCAATCACAGCATTTTGCGCTCAAATATTTTTGAATAAAGACCACATAACTATAATTGACCATTGTCCACCGTTGGTGTGCTATATGCTTTCATTCTCCATGGTCTCTTTCTTTTCACATAATACAATTATCTCAACTGAACTCAAATCAATCTTAAACTTCCATTTATTTATGTATTTGCTGAGTAGCCACTTAAAAAGCAGATTAATGTAGTCAGCTGTACAGCCTACACTCTCAAAAACGAATGTGTTAAAAACAACACAACCTGTGTTATTTCTTAATACATCCATGTGTCTAGTTAAGGACAACACATTTTGTGTTGCTTTTAACTCAACTAGTGTGTTAACCCTCTTAACACAGACAGTGTGTCAAAAGACCTTTAACACATTAATGTGTTATAATTACACAATTTGTGTCAGAGTGTGCTATTTTTACACAATTTAACAAAACAATGTGTGCAATATAAACAACAAACTTGCACATAATTTCTTTCATTTTATTAAAATATATTTTTATTGCAAAATATTATATGCACATGACTGAGAAGACTTAGAAGTTTCCTTTCAGAAGTCTTCTGAAATAGATTTTTTTTTTTTTTTTTTTTTTTTTTTTTTACACTTGGGCCAAATGTACATGGCTTACGACATTGCTTGGAGATTTGCAATGAGCTCCACAACTTTAGATCATAGACATTTTCAAAGAAATTAAAAACAGATTTTTTTGTGAGTTTAGTGAGTTGGGCAGGATATACCAGGTTGCAAACCCAATACATTTTGAACAGCTTGTCAATAGCAAATGTCTGAATGTTATCCTCAAGTGGAATGGTGACTTTGTCATTTTTTGCCACAATGATGTATTGCGCTGTAGCACTGAGGAGTCCTAAACAGACAAGGTGGGATTGATGGTATTCCACTGTTGTTGGAGGAGAATTATCCAGACAGTTGGAAACACTGGTTCCAGTCTGTAAAAAATATGAGTATATTTTAAAATCCTGAATGTTCTCTTAAAGGGATAGTTCACCCAAAAATTTAAATTATCTCATCACTTACTCACCCTCATGCCATCCCAGATGTGACTGACTATAAATCTACACTTTCACATTCTGAAAGTGAAAGTGTAGATTTATAGTAAAAAAACAAAAAGGACTTTAATATTGATCCGTTTCTCACACACACCTATCATATCGCTTCTGAAGATATGGTTTTAATCACTATAGTCATATGGGTTACTTTTGTGCTGCCTTTATGTGATTTTTAGAGCTTCAAAGTTCATTCACTTACATTGTATGGACCTACAGAGCTGAAATATTCTTCAAGAAATCTTAGTTTGTTTTGTGCAGAAGAAAAAAGAGGGTGATAAAATGATGAGAGAATTTTCATTTTGGGGTGAACTATCCCTTTAATTCCTGTGCATTTAATTACATCTTCAGGCCAGATACATTTATGAATTTGTGTTCATAAGAGAAAAAGTAAAAGCCATGTAAAGGCCAACGTATGAGTAACGCAAATCTCATCAGCAGCAGAGTGCTTGAGCACTGAACACGTGCAGCCTGATTTTTTTAACCATGCGTCTTTGAACGTGGAGAATGTGCATGCGCCTGGAATTATTTGCGCAAATTAGTGGATCCACAATGTGGCAACTCTCATTTGAGCTGTTGTTGTCATGAAAAAGCGCTAGAGGAAGATGTAATTGCCGGTCAATAAAGAGACGAAGGTAAAAACAAAAACGGCAGATATGCACGTCAAGAGCACGTGTGTGTGGAGGTCAGGAGATACCTGCATTTGTATAACTTGAGTCTGAAGGAATATAAAGACATCTTTATTGGTCTAAACTCCTGAAAATAAATTGTTCTCATAGCAGTCGTAGTGCGCATGCACCAACCGCCTGTGTATGCGCACACAGTATACTTTGGGCTTTAGTGTATGGAGATCAGAGGTACTGTCACTTTGAAACTCACACATGCACAAAGCACATGTGCATAAAATAAAATAAAAACAAAAACACATACAGAGGATTCAGGCTGCCAAAAATGTCACGTGGTGCTGATGTCAGTGTCATGGACTCCTCCACACACACCCTGTTTCTATCCTCAGGTTGAGCCTCCTGTTGAAGCTGTCTGCTTCATTCCATCTGGCAGACTGCAGGACACCCAGGGAGGTCTCTTGGGGGTGTGTGTGTATGTGAGTGTGTGAGTGTGTGAGTGAGTGAGTGTGTTGGAGCAGCAGCTGTCATCGGCATTTGACCACTGAATATATGTGCCACGGAGCAGCTGCCGTTGTTTCTCCTAATGAGCCTCCATTACATACACACTTGTCAGACTCCAGGATACAGACAGGGCCAGGACAGGTGGAAGAATGGAAGAGCCGAAAAGATGGAGAGCAGGGAATAAAAGAAGCCATGTGGGATGCAAGGGACAGAGTGCATGAACAGGCTAGGAATACAGAAATAACACTGAGATGGACTGAGGGGGATTAGAAAAGGACAAAAATGGTGAGTAAATACTGATAGAAATAATAATACTCCATTTTAGTATCATTAACAGCCCTTTATCATGATAAAATAGAATGATAAAACTTTGTTGAATCCTAAATGGTGAATGGATATTTACAGTAAAAGGTCTGAATTTTCCAAATTTGAGATGGGCAAACCCAGAGGAAATGTTTATTCCTTCAGAGGTTGCCCTTTCATTAGCCTTACTTATAGCCAGAAATTTGACAATTGGCATCAAGTCTTGTCCAGTTTGCAGCTTATTCTAGATTCCCAATTCTTGCCCATTTATACAGGAAAGAACTGCCTTCACCAAGGTTGTTATAGTTTAAGGAAAAGAAATTCAACTACATTTTCCATAAAAACTTTAAACTGAAACTGTCATGCATTGCTTCAAAACTAAGTAAAATGAAATTAAAATGATCATAGAATATTTTCAGTTTTCGTTTTTTTCATACCTTGACTTGTGCAAGTAACACATTTTTTTGTTGTTGTTGTTTCTTTTATCATTTTCGCTTGTTGCATCGCAAACATGCCACCTCTTGGCCTTGATATCACATGGCCGGAAGGATATGTACCAGCTGCGTTTGGGGGTTCTTTGAATTTTGTGCATTGACTGATAAATTGAAATGTAGTTGTTTCCCAAAATAACATATGTGGAGCATATTTGGGAAGAACCCAACAAACTTGAAAGTGCACCTGCAAAGCATGCACAATGAGGTGGACACAGACATCTAAAACCACGTAGCTATGATAACCAGGGTGTGTGCCAGGAACTATGTTTTCATTCAAGTTACTAATTAAATTTATGCAAAAAATAAAATAATAATAATACTGAAAAATCAATTTGCAAATAAAGCAGTGTTTCCATCCCATGTGTTCAAGAGGACAAAATCGTCACTTTCGGAGAAATTGCTGCAAAATAAATGTGAAAATGAAAGTTGAAGCCACTGTGACTCTTTTATTAAATGTAATAAATGACTTGCGTTTTAGAGCACGCAGGTAAAATGCTCTGACGAACCTCCTTTTTGGTAGCATTCAGCGGTGTCAGAGAGTTCTGGGAGGTTCATCATTTTGATGAACGGCTTTGTGTCCAGCATTTCAGAGTAACCAGAGCAACATTTAAAATGCTATGTGATGATTTTGATGAGATTCTCTGACTGAATGGTGTATTCACATGGATTGTTGAGGTAAAGTCACATGACTTTTTTGATGAGTATCTGCTGAATATTCCTTTATAAATTCTATAGGAATATATTCAGTAAATGTGTTTCCATCATAGTTTATGAGCATGTCTTTTTATCGAATAAAAAAAATGGTCCACCTCAAGCGAACATACACGTTTTTAAGTGCATTTTGGAGAATTTTGGTGTTTCCATCCATCATTTTTATGTGATGTCCCAAAATTTGCATATAAATGTGTAGATGGAAACCCAGCCAATGAGATGCCGTACAGCTCTGGTGACGTCATCTCAACTGGTAGGCCAACAAAAGTTGATGCAGTGCTTTAAACAATCATGTGTCATTTACTCACCTGCGATAACAGAAATAGAAAAATTTAAATAAAACAATAAAATATAAAATAAAATTAAAACTACAATTTATTGAAAAACTAAACTAAAACTGACAAACACAGTTTGCAAAATAACAAATGAAATAATAATTTGAAATGAAATAAAAATTCAAAATTCAAATCTGTAATAACCTTGGTCTGACCAACATGAAAAGCAGCCAAACCAAAAATTTATTTAGGGGTGGGTTTATCTGGAATAGCTGATGCCAAAACAATAGACTGTCATTGAAAAACATATTCAAAAAATAGCGAATACAGCAGTTTGTGAGACTGGTTGTACAGAAGACATCAAGAAAATGAGCAGAAACAAAGACACTCCAGCTGAGATGGACCACCTGTATTAAAATGAACGTGAGAAGTTGTAATGGCCAATGTGGTGGGTGTAGAAAAGCCTCTTGCATCCATAGAAAATAGCTGCCGGGAGCGTTCCAAAGATGGCCGCTGAGCACTGACTTGCCTTCAAAGGGACAAAAATCTTTCAAAGATTTGATGCTCTTAACCTGGAAAGCTTTAGCAAATACAGTGAATAATTCTTCCTCAAATTGGCACTCATTCTATCAATGTGGTACCTGCTAAACACTACCACTTTTTCTAATGAGAAAAATCTGAATGAGAAAGATTTAAGCAAACACATTTTATATCATTGCTGGATAAGACGAACACTTGAGATATTAAAGAGGTCTAATTTGTGATTTTTCTTTCCTATGGGAAAAATTGTTTTTCAGTATGTTCCAGTATAGGTAATTGCCGGCAAGTCTCCAATGGACTTTCCCATTCATTCCTTCCCCTGCACAGTCAACAAGAGCAATGATAATTCCCGGCAAGTCTCCAATGGACTTTCCCATTCATTCCCTCCCCTGCACAGTCAACAAGAGCAATGATATTCCCCTAAAAACCCAGGTTACAGATGGATAAAGACCTATTACACATCTCTTCTATCAGTTTCTCTCCCGTTCTCCCTCTGTTGGAGTCTAAAGGGGTCTGAAGCTTAATTTTAGGCTGACACTGAAAAATTTAGTGGGTGAAGAGAGAGAGAGAGAGAGAAAGAGAGAGAGAGGTGCATATGCTGCAGCACATGAACATGAGCAGCTTGTGATCTCAGCTGGATATCTGCAGCCCCAATCACAGCACAGAATGCTCACTTCACTGTCTGCCATCAGTGACGACCTTCCAGCTCACTAAACTCATACCGCAGGTGTTTAATAGCTGCTTTGATACATGTAAACAGAGATAATTTACTTGACTTCTTTAACCCTTATGTTAAATTAATTATCAATGACTCTAATGTTTCCACATAGCAGTGCAATCAGCTTTGATGATTATGTTGCTTGTTAGTCATTCTATGTGTCTCAATAAGCTCCACCAAAGATAATCTCTTAATTACTACAGATAATTTTGACTTGTCCCTCTGTTTGTTAAAACAAACAAAAATATTACAGAAAAAAAACATACAATGACAGTCAATATTGCACGCATTGCATAAACGTTAAAATACACACTGTTATATAGGTACGTCCAAAAGATTTAAACATTGAACTGTATGTATTAATGTGACTAGTTTGATAAAATCACTGACAAACTTCATCTGTGCAAAGTTATATCCAATTTTCAGCTCATGTCATGATCATGTAAAGCCAGTGAACTCGGTAACTTACACATTACACAAGTAAGAATACCAGAAAGGGATTGTTTACATAGAAACAAATGCACAGGAATTCCACCCACAGGGATTACATCTGTAATGTATATCCAAAAATTAATCTGTCTGGATACAAACACAAACTCACACTACTGTGGTCACCAACAACTAGATCATCAAAAAAAAACAAAAAAAAAAACAAGATATACATTCAAACAATATCAATAAAACATATACCCAACTAAACTACAAATCCCTCTCCACAGCCCCTCCCCGAGAACCCTCCAAAAAAGCCAAATAACCCCCCCACTTCCTGACAAACAAATCCCATTTCCCCAGCCTTCTTAAAACATCTCCTCAAACACTGCCACCTCAGCAATCTCCCCGCACCACTCCCTAAATGAGGGTGCCCCAGCGGACTTCCATCCCCTGAGGATGATTTTTCTAACAGTCATGACTCCGGCTAGGACCCAACCTTTTAAATATCTGTCCCCAATATTAACATCTGTCCCATTACCCAGGATACAGAGTCTGGGGCTAAATGAGAATTCAGTGTCCAATACCTCACACATAAATTTCTGAACCCCCAACCAAAATTCTTGGATCTTTACACATCCCCAAAAAACATGTGTTGTGTCCCCGTCTTCTGATTGGCACTGCCAGCAGGTGGGTGTGTCTTTAAGACCCAGCCTGTACAATCTAGAGGGGGTCCAGTAGAATCGATGCAAAATCTTAAATTGCATCTCTAGATGTAGACTTGATGCTTTTTATAATCCTAGCCCACACTCCCTCCTCCAACACCAAGTTTAAATCTTTCTCCCATAATCTCTTGAGAGAAGATGAAGCTCCATCCCCCAGACTCTGAATTAGCAGGGAGTAATACACTGATGCTTCATGACCTTTTCCAAAAGCAGTAATCACCACTTCCAGAGTATCTGCCACTTTGGGGGCGGGGGGGTGGTGTATACTACTCCCAAAAAATAGTACAGAACAGGTGGCGCAGCTGTAAATACCTAAAGAACTGGGATATAGGAATCTTAAAATGTTGAACCAAATTTTCAAAAGATCTCAGCACTCCACTCTCATATAGGTCACCAAGTGTAGTAACCCCCTTCCCAATCCGCTCTGACCAACAGAAAGGGGACTTATTAATATGTAATTTAGGGTTCAGCCATATGCTTGAGGTAACATTTAAATAAATGTACGAATTAAACACTCTGGACACTTTTGTCCAAACCACGTGAAAATTCAAGATAATGGGGTGTGACTTAACTTCTCTGGTTAGTTTGATAGAAAGGCTTTGCAATGGCGAAATAGGGGCAAGGACTTCCTGTTCAATACGAAACCAGGGAGTGGCTCTCTCAGGTGGAAGCGACCAATGAGCCAAATGTCTGAGACCGAATGCATAATAATAAAACAAAATCTTGGGTAGGCCTATCCCACTTTTGTCAATCGGCCTATGTAATTTGTTGAAAAGTAATCTGGGATGTTTACCATTCCAAATAAAGGACTTCACTATGCTATAAAATTGCTTGAAATAAGAGTGGGAGACATCTACAGGGAGAGATTGTAGCAGGTAGTTGAATTTTTGAATACAATTAATTTTAATAACATTAACCTTCCCAATCATAGATAAATGTAATGAAGCCCACCTACTCACATCATTCGAAAAGCTTTTTATTAACTAAATCACACAAATTAGCTGGGAATGAAATGCCCAAATACTTAATGCCCGGCTGAAAAGCCATTACTGGGCAGTATGCTGTCAAAGCCAAAGCTTCAGATTTAGACCAATTGACTCTGTAACCTGAGAATTTAGAGAAGGAACAAATAATCCTGTGGCGACAAGGCATAGATCTAATGGGGTCGGAGACAAATAATAAAATATCATCTGCATAAAGCAAAAGCTTATGCGCCACACCTCTCACCATCACCCCTGGAAAATCATCATCCTTTCTTATCGCGGCTGCTAATGGTTCCAGGGCAAGACAGAACAATAATGGGGAAAAAGGGCAACCCTGCTGGGTGTCCCTCTCCAGAGTAAAATAATTTGAAATTAATCCATTTGTTTGTACCGCCGCTACCGAGTGTCTATAAAGCAACTTAATCCATTCAATAAAAGTATTCCCAAACCCATACATTTCCAAAATCTTAAAAAGATAATCCCATTCTACCATATCAAACGTGTTTTCGGCATCAAGTGAGATGGCAGTGACCGGAGTCTGATCATTTGCCACTGACCACATAATATTGATGAAACGCCTAATGTTATCAGAAGAGATGCGGCCCAGAATGAACTCCACCTGATCTGTATGTATAAGAATTGTCTTAACTTTGCTTAATTGGTTAGCCAAGGTTTTTGACAAAATTTTAACGTCTAGCTGGATCAGGGAAATTGGACGGTAACTCTTACACTCGCTTGGATCTTTGTCTTTTTTAAGAATCAGACTGATCCGGGCTTGTGTCATGGCTGGCGGAAGCTTTCCATTCTTTAATGATTCTGTATACATTTCTAACAAAAGTGGAGACAGTTATGTAGCATAAGTCTAAAAAATTCAGCGGCAAAGCCATCTGACCCCGGAGACTTTGCTGTAGGCAGGGCCTTAATTATCTCGTCAAGCTCCTCCAAGGTTATCTCAAAATCAAGATATATTTTTGCTCAGTCGTCAGTTTAGGGAGATCTAATGGTTCCATAAAGTTTCTAATATCTTCATCAGTAGATGAAGACATGGAACTATAAAGATCAAGATAAAATTCTTTAAAAGCATTATTAATATCAATGACAGAGGTAAAATTTCACCACCAGCATATTTCACTGAGGGAATGGTAGAACAAGACTCTCTCTGCTTTATATATCTAGCCAAAAGCTTCCCTGCTTTGTCTCCCGACTCGAAATATGACTGTCTTGCCCTAAATAACCAAAACTCCACCTTCTGCAACAAAATAGTATTATATCTGTATTTCAATCGGGTCAATTCTCTGAAGCCATCAGACGACATTCGCCGCTTCAGTTCTGTCTCAGTGCTTTTAATATTCTCTTCCAACTCCACGAGTTCTCGTGCTTTGGATTTTTTGATGAATGAGGCATACTGTATGATCTGACCCCTAAGAACCGCCTTAAGTGCCTCCCAAGCCACGCCCACAGAGGATACTGAGGACTAGTTGGTCTCCATATAAACATTGATTTCAGCCTTTAACATTTGTTGGAAATCAGGATTTTGCAAAAGGGATACATTAAAGCGCCAACTATATGATTTCTTTCTTTTTCTCCATATGTGGCAACACCTCTAAACTCACCAGGGTGTGATCTGAGACAAAGATGTTTCCAATTGAGCAATCAACAACAGATGAAATGAGGGACTTCAAGAGTCCATCAAAAGATTAAAGTATCCTCCCAATATTATACCATGAGGGGTGCCAGTGGCTTGCAACATCCCTTCAAGATCTATAAAAAAGCCCTGATCATCAGCATTAGGTGCATAAATATTAGCCAAAATCAAACTTTGCCCCTGAATTTCTGCTAAAACAATAATGACTCTTCCTAATTTATCTTTAATCTGTTTGAGACATTTGAATTGTACATGTTTACTTATCAATGTAATGTCTCACCTGCTCTTACTTGAGCCAGCACAAAAAAAACATGTCCACCCCATATCTTCCAAAATTTTTCAGCTTCCTGCAGGGAAAGATGCGTTTTTTTGAAGAAATACTATATTATATTTCTTACGTTTAAGAAAAGAAATAAGAAAAAGAAATTTCTTCTTTTTATGGGGTGCCCCAACCCATTCACATTCCACGTGGAGAGAGATAATCCACTCATATTAACATTTGACATTTTGGCATATTAGAAAAAATAGATTGTGCATCAAAATAAAATTAAAAGGCCACATTCCCCATTAGTGCAACAATCAAACCCCAAACTTCCCCCAGAATCAAACAAACAGAAAAAAGAAAAACGTGCGCATTAACCCCACGCACGACAGCGCCAATTGGCGTCCATCCCTCTAAACTCAAACAGTCCATGTACGCCTACGAGAGTCCCCGTGACAACTTTGCCGTGGGATTGCTCAAGTCTGGTGTTTCTGTACAAATTTTGTGAGACAGAATATCATAACAGAAAAAATCTATAAAACAAACTCCAGCCAATAGGCAGAATAAACACAAATGTGTAGATTCATTCACAAAAGGTGTGTTCCTCCACAAAACAAATCCCAGCCACTAGCGGAACCAGCACAAAAAAATTAATTAAATTAAATTAAATATATATATATATATATATATATATATATATATATATATATATATATATATATATATATACAGGTGCATCTCAATAAATTAGAATGTCGTGGAAAAGTTCATTTATTTCAGTAACTCAACTCAAATTGTGAAACTCGTGTATTAAATAAATTCAATGCACACAGACTGAAGTAGTTTAAGTCTTTGGTTCTTTTAATTGTGACGATTTTGGCTTACATTTAACAAAAACCCACCAATTCACTATCTCAAAAAATTAGAATATGGTGACATGCCAATCAGCTAATCAACTCAAAACACCTGCAAAGATTTCCTGAGCCTTCAAAATGGTCTCTCAGTTTGGTTCACTAGGCTACACAATCTGCTGATCTGACAGTTGTCCAGAAGACAATCATTGACACCCTTCACAAGGAGGGTAAGCCACAAACATTCATTGCCAAAGAAGCTGGCTGTTCACAGAGTGCTGTATCCAAGCATGTTAACAGAAAGTTGAGTGGAAGGGAAAAGTGTGGAAGAAAAAGATGCACACCAACCGAGAGAACCGCAGCTTATGAGGATTGTCAAGCAAAATCGATTCAAGAATTTGGGTGAACTTCACAAGGAATGGACTGAGGCTGGTGTCAAGGCATCAAGAGCCACCACACACAGACGTGTCAAGGAATTTGGCTACAGTTGTCATATTCCTCTTGTTAAGCCACTCCTGAACCACAGACAATGTCAGAGGCGTCTTACCTGGGCTAAGGAGAAGAAGAACTGGACTGTTGCCCAGTGGTCCAAAGTCCTCTTTTCAGATGAGAGCAAGTTTTGTATTTCATTTGGAAACCAAGGTCCTAGAGTCTGGAGGAAGGGTGGAGAAGCTCATAGCCCAAGTTGCTTGAAGTCCAGTGTTAAGTTTCCACAGTCTGTGATGATTTGGGGTGCAATGTCATCTGCTGGTGTTGGTCCATTGTGTTTTTTGAAAACCAAAGTCACTGCACCCGTTTACCAAGACATTTTGGAGCACTTCATGCTTCCTTCTGCTGACCAGCTTTTTAAAGATGCTGATTTCATTTTCCAGCAGGATTTGGCACCTGCCCACACTGCCAAAAGCACCAAAAGTTGGTTAAATGACCATGGTGTTGGTGAGCTTGACTGGCCAGCAAACTCACCAGACCTGAACCCCATAGAGACTCTATGGGGTATTGTCAAGAGGAAAATGAGAAACAAGAGACCAAAAAATGCAGATGAGCTGAAGGCCACTGTCAAAGAAACCTGGGCTTCCATACCACCTCAGCAGTGCCACAAACTGATCACCTCCATGCCACGCCGAATTGAGGCAGTAATTAAAGCAAAAGGAGCCCCTACCAAGTGTTGAGTACATATACAGTAAATGAACATACTTTCCAGAAGGCCAACAATTCACTAAAAATGTTTTTTTATTGGTCTTATGATGTATTCCAATTTTTTGAGATAGTGAATTGGTGGGTTTTTGTTAAATGTGAGCCAAAATCATCACAATTAAAAGAACCAAAGACTTAAACTACTTCAGTCTGTGTGCATTGAATTTATTTAATACACGAGTTTCACAATTTGAGTTGAATTACTGAAATAAATGAACTTTTCCATGACATTCTAATTTATTGAGATGCACCTGTATATATATATATATATATATATATATATATATAAATACATAAAGCCGTTCAGTTTCCTCAGACAGTCAAATGAATGTTCAGTGAGTCGGCTGTTCATGAGTGCAGAAGATGACCTAATCATTCCAATGTCCTGCAAAAATACTCTACGAAACAAATTACATCCAATAGCAGGCATAAGCACAAAGAACGAGCAGATTCAACCACAAATTCCAGCCACTAGGCGGAACCAGCACAAAAAGAAACAAAAAAGGCACCCAGCTTCCTTGGAGGGTCAAGTGTATGTTCAGTGAGACAAGCTACTTGGAGGCAACGTGAGCAACACACCATGACTTCCTCAGTCCATTGATTTTATGAAAGACATCGCTTGTTGTGGGCACGTAAATATTTTGTGGCCATCCTTAGTATCTATTCTCAATTTGGCCGGAAACATCAGTGCAAAAGTGATCTTCCATTGATGTAAGAGTTTCTTGCATTCCTTGAATCGATCACGTTTCTCTCTTGTCGAATTCGCAAAGTCTGGGAACAAGAAAATGCTGTGATTCTTCCAAGAAAGCTTTCCTTCGCACCTCGCCTCGTGCAACACAAGATCTTTATCGGATGATCTCAGGAATTTGGCCAGAATTGATTGGGGTCTGTCTCCCTCAGCCGATCTCCGAGCCGGGACTCTTTGAGCTCGCTCGGTTTCCAGCTTATGGCCTGTTATGTCGAGCAGACTCGGGAAGAGCTCATCTAGGAATTTCACTATATCTCAGCCTTCTTCATGCTCAGGAATTCCAACAATTCAGACGTTGTTTCACCTACTACGATTCTCCAAATCCTCCAGTTTTTCAAAAACGCATTCAAAGTCTATTTTGGTCGCTAGCGGATTAGCAGCTAACTCCCTCGCCGATGACTCCAGATGATCCATCTCTCGACGTCCGACAATCTTGTAACCAACTCAGAGAATTTTGCTTCCGTCACAGTAATTGATCGACGTATTACAGCAAGATCCTCTAAGTCAGCAACAACTTTTGTCAGCATCACCAACATGCTCGCCAGTTGGCATTGGATTTCTCCTGCTGCACCGTCCAAACCGAGTCCCTGGTCTGCGGGCCTGTCAGAGGTTTCAGCTTGAGCACGTAAGTGTCTTTTAATATCTCCAGAGCCCAAGGATTTTTAATTCTTTGCGATGTTGACTTCAAAGAACAGATACTGTATGTAGTAGAGTGTATCGAATCTCACCGGTTTATGACAAAGAAATTATTAGTGAGCAGAGCTCGCCATTTACACGTCTGCTCCTTGCATGGCGTCACATGACTCACCTTTTAAGTGCATTTCTATTGTTTTGTTTTTTTAGAAACTGAGAGATTTATTAAAATTATTGTCACTGACAATTTATTAGTATTAAGCATAGGTGTTATCTTAATAAAGCTTACTGGAACATTCAAGTGAACACAAAATTCAGGAATGTGTCCATATAAAGAAAGTATTACAGAGTGACAATGTCTGTATCCAATAAATAAATTTAAATGCACCAGGGTGAGCTTCATTAACTTAATCGCTGGCCTGGCAGAGGGAGCTGAATCGCACATTATCTGCCAGCGGGAGGTCTTTCATCACTTGACCGTCGGGACTCCCTGCTGAGTTATTGACTTCTAAAAAATGAAAAAAGCACACCAGACTTGCTTGAAAAGTTATGTCTCTGAGGCGGGGTCTTGTGTTCTCATCAGGTGACCAATAAGCTTCTTCTTTTATTAAAGTACTGACAAGATGCCAAGCTGATCTAAATGTTTTCATCTCACTCAGCTGCATATCATCACAAACACTGATTGTAATCCTTAGTGATTCTGTCACCAAGCGTTTTTCCTGCCTTCATTCCACACTAAAATGACTAATGAAATCAGAAAGCATAGCAACAACAGTCTGTTTTTATTGAACATAATTTCTTACTGAAAGCTGCGTATGGACATACTATGGCAAGCCTCGAGGGAATAAATACTCATTCTAAATCACTCTTTTACAGCTATTTATTCTCACATGGTACTCCAGCTGTTATTTTGGTGAGCTCCACATGACGGAATCAGAGAGAGAGAGAGATGCAGTGAGTCGGTATGTTTGTCACCACTCCACTATTCTTAAACAGCAAGTGTGTCTTACCTCCAAATGAAGAGAGTGAGAACACAGCAAAACAGTCCACATGTGTGACACCCTCAACCAAAATCAAGTTGTTTGGAGTCTACTAGTGTGGCTTCTGCTTTACAGATCCAGAATAAGCCAACTCTTGTAGCCAATGATGAAAAAGAAACCTGTGCTATGTCATTAATAGTAATATCCATCAGGGACCTACGAGCAATTACAAAAGAGCAAAGAAAAAGCTACTCTATTGCTCTGTCCATCTGTTATTTCTGACTCTTTTTTGTTTTCTTTCTTTGGTTTCTCTTTTCCTATTTATTTAAATTCCTCTCCTGTTCACTCACTCTGTGTTCTGTTCACTCAGCTCAAAACCTCATGGGACACATCTCTGTCTGTCAGCCCTAAAATTCTCCATGCTTGTAAGAGACATTTACCTGGAGAGATACTGGTGTTTCATGGCAATTGTTTAAGACAGTTGCCAATTACAATGTTATATAAAGAGATATAGTACATTTGTATTTCTCGAACTGTAGGCTATGTTTAGCATGGCAACAAATATGTAGTAATAATATGGGTTTTGACCAGTTCTTAAACTTTTACTCTGTCTCTCTCTCACACTCTTAGTAAGAGGTCATATGCTGTATGGTTTATTTTATTAGACATTTGTCATTGTAGGAACTCTCTGTTGTGTGTATAAAGAGTTGAGATGAGGTAACTGGCCTTTGAGGTCAGTTTCCCTGCTTGTGTAATCATCTGTTCAGCCAATGGAACATTAAAATTAACATTCGTGAACTGTTCAATGATATGGCCACATGCCAATAGGACAAAGAAATTATGGAGAGATTATGTCTAAATAACTCCACCAAAAAATAGGACTGTCAGAAAAAAAATTGTAATTAGTATTATTACAAATTATTATTCCACAATAGTTAAGTCATCTAGGTCCAACCTCGAGAATTTCAGGAAAACAACCTCTTGCCAGCTTGGCTATTTTCTACCATTTGGCAACCGCAAACAATCTTAAATTGAGGAAGAATTGGAAACTAATTCACCTTAGTGTCTGAAATGTTACAGATATATGCATGGCACTTTAGCATTGGTAAAAGTCAACATTAATACCTAGTTATCTTGTGTGCATCAGGACCAAATATCATTGACATCAAACCTAATATATTTTGTCTAATGGTTCCATATTTGATTTAACAATATAGCTTTGACATTTTTCTGTGAACCATTCATTTAAAAATCCTCAGTATCCCATGATGCCTCATGTTTGACAATCCATGAAGGGCATGGTGCTTTAGGGTCAGGAGATGGTGTAGGCCAGAGGCACATTTTGGGGTTCAAAGAGACAAGTAATTAAGAAAACATTACTACATTTCCTCAATGTCACCCTCACAAAAACAATTTGGCATCCATATATATATGTATTTACCTCCAAAGGATGATATCGGTGTCCATAGTGACAGGGACTGTAAAAAGCTTTTAAAAATAAAGATGTGCATGCGGCTCAGGTGAGCTGGGTTTTTGAACAATGTTCATGAATTATGGATGTTGTTCTTGGGGAAAGAACAGAACTGAGAGTACTGAATTTTATCTGGCATTGAGTAGATTTTCTGCATATCAAAATCTGAGCACATCAAATGCATTGCCTGGGTATTTAACATTTCTGTATGAAAATATTTGCTGATTTTAAAAGTGCACTTAAACAGAAAGATAAACATATTTTTTTTTTAAAATATGCTAAAAGAAACCTAAATTTGAAATGTTCACATTATTGCAAGATTGCTGCTTTTATTTTGTTCAGATTTCATTTTTCATGACAGTGGGTTGTGTTAATGTATTAATGCTTTTAATATTTTGGGTTATGATTGAAAATATGTAAGAAACTGTATAGTATTTTATGAAATACCAACTTTAGTATTCACAGATATTGAAGAATTGCTAAGCTTAGTATGGTTCAAAAGTTATTGATATATTATTCAAATGTGTCCTTTCCAATTCATTGGGAGATAGTTTAAACTGTCTGAACGCTTCATCCCTTGTTCATTTTGATGGATCTTATTCAAGTGAAACTGTGAGGTAAATCTGGGTCTTTCCTCACAGACATTCAGATTTCTCTAGTTTTGGAAAAGCCTGGCAAAAATGAAATGGATGAGAGTGGCTTGAAATGTTCTGAATATTTGGAATAGTTAATTGAATATAAAAATTGAGACATGACCCGATAATGACTAAAGTGCTGAAGAACATTTGTAAAGAAACTTTTTGTAAAGAGACATGCCATTAAAAGAGCTTTTTAAACTAAGTGTCACAATCCTGAGTGTCAGATCTTTCTAGCTTTATACTGAGTTTTAAAGTTTAAAACATTAAAAGATTTTGGCAACAATTTTGGTAAACACTTTACATTATTTCCATTTGTTAACATTAATTAATGCATTAGGCATAAACTAACAACGAACAATGATTTTTCCAAGCATTTTTTAATCTTGGTTTAATGTTAAATAATCAAAATACTGTTGTACATTGTTTTGCATTAGCTAATGTTAACATATACAACTTTTAATGTAAAAAAATGTATTGGTATGTAGAAATTTACTTTTATCAAGCTTAATAAATGAGGTAAAAACCATTATGTTAGCAAATGTTAATGAATGCATACTTATTGTAAAGTGTTACAGATATTTTATAGAAAATACAGAGACATGTGAAGATATGTTTCACCAAATTTACAATATTTGCTAAGTTTTTGATTCTGTATTATATTAATGTCTCTAGCTTGTAAATTGTCCTTCTCTTAGAAAAAAGCATCTGTACATCTTCCCTCCCTGAAAAGATAGTCACGATTCTTAAAGAGAACTAAAAGAAAGTTGTGAATGTGATGTGAATCTGCGGTAACAGCCTTTTGCACGCACAAGCATGCTGAAGCTATGCTGGGTTTGGTTAACAATCTGCCCTCTCTCTCTCATGCATTTGATTGACCACTTATCTTAATATTGGAGGTCGATGGTCTCCTTATTGAGTGTGTTTACATGCACACCAATACCACTATAATAATTACCTAATAAGATCAAACAATAGCTTATGCAAAAATCTGACAATGCAAGAAAACCATCACGTCAAAACTTAAACACTTAACAGACATATGCAAAACACTTGCGCACATTGGAAAACCCAATAAGATTGCCGGTAAAGGTGCAAAAATCTATCTGTAACAATCATTTTTAACTCAGTGTCTATGGAGGGTCGTGGTCTTTGCCAATCAAACCAATATCAAACTAAATGCCGTTAAAAATAAAAGATTCTACAGGTGTGTCTCAATCAGCAGCTCCCTAGTTCAGTAGTCAGGACACTGAACAGGGAGTCAGACAATTCTAAGGCTGTCTCAAGCGCAAAATGGTTCCAGTGCACTGAAACGTTCACTCCCTTAAAACTCCCAGAATGCACTGTAAAAACCAGGGGGCATCGTTGCTCACTATGTTCCCTTATCTGAGTGCAAGTGTACACTCAGTGAACACTTTATTATGACCACTATGGTCCTAATAATGTGTCCGACGTGATCTTCTGCTGTTGTAGCCCATCCGCCACAAGGTTCGACATGTTGTGCATTCTGAGATGCTATTCTGCTCACTACAATTGTACAGAGGGGTTATCTGAGTTACTGTAGCCTTTCTGTCAGCTCGAACCAGTCTGGCCATTCTCCTTTGACCTCTCTCATCAAGGCGTTGGACCCGGAAGCAGCCGCCAGACTTCCTGGCTTCAGCCGCTCAGATGTCAGACTCGCTCCAGCATAAAGATTACCTCAGCATCTATGCATCGTATCACAGAGTATTGGGGCTTGTTTTAATCTGGAGTATTTTCTCAAAGTAATCATGTGTAACAGTTTTTCATATTTTGTTTATTTTTCATTAAAAAACAAGACAAATAAGCCACATCTGTTGTAACTCTATGTTGTGCACAAATAAACTTTTAGTCTGTGAGTAAAACAATATGCCTGTTGTATTTTGTTAATTCATTAACGTTAGTGAAAGTTTATCTGTGGATATTTCTTATATTTGCAATCCTCTTTGCTACAGTTTGCACTATCCCGTTCACTGACATTAATGTTTTTACTACGAGTGTGATGAAACATTATTTTATGGGCATATGAGTAGTTGCGTTTGACAGCGGTCTTGTTTCAACAGTTATGGTATGATGGACAGAATATTTAAACTGGTTGCATAAAGCACTTTGTAAAGGAATAATACTCTGAATAGGCTACTTTAAATTGCTACTAAAATCTCTATGACTGCTGTTTTCATATGTTTGTGTGTAAGCATATCTGTTTTATTGTGCAGTACGTTTGACCGCCTGTTACATAAAAATATTGTATATAAGTCGCTTCAGTCGCAGGACCTTTCAGACGATGAAAACATACTTATATTCCGGAAAATACAATACTCAAACCAGACCGTCTGGCACGAAAAATCATGCCACGATCGAGAATCACTTTTTCCCCCATTCTGATTGTTGATGTGAACATTAACTGAAGCTCCTTACCCGTTTCTGCGTGATTTAAAGGCATTGCACTGCTGCCACACGACTGTCTGATTAGATAACTGCATGAATAAGTGTGTACAGGAGTTGCTTATAAAGTGCTCAGTGAGTGTATATTGAAGTCAAAGCCTTTAAAAGAGATTTTGTTTTGTAATTATCTTTCATTCATAATGTGTATGAAAGGGAAACAAACTTTTAAAGTTTTCAATCAGTCCAATATTTTTACATTTTTAGAAGAAGATTAAAAATACACTCTTTGTATTTTTATTTCTTCTTTAATGTCATTTATCTTTCATAATAGCATTAATATTATCTAACAAAATGCACGACAGAGTCATTTCCAGAGCAATGTTTTTGAATATCAAAAGCTGCGTTTAAATGTGCGACCTTGTAATTGTGTCGCAGGTAATGGTAAATCATTGTAATAACTGCCATTTTATTATATTAAATAAAATGATTACACTTTACAATAAGGTTGCATTTGTTAACATTAGTCAATACATTAGGTATCACGAACAAACTGTCAGGAAACGTAAGCAGTAAGGAGGACTCAAGCACAGAAATTAGTAAAATAAAATACTTTTATTTAACAACTGAAACAAACAGGGAACACAAAACTCTCACAAGGGAGAGGAAAACAATATGAAACATAAACCAGAATATAAACAAATAACTAGGACAGACCAGAAACAGGAACAGGACTGGAACTAGGACAGACAAGAATACTAACAATACTAACAAAACTCACAAAATGATTTGACAAACACAAGAGGAAAGAGGGCACAATAAATAGAGGAACATACATGAGGGATAGGTGCAGACAATCAGCATAATGGGGACTAAACTAGGGGTGAGGCCAGAGGGAATGAGGGGGTGGAGTTGGGAGAGCATATGGCAAACGAAAACATTAGCCTAAGCCATGTGCTCATACATAAAACAAACTCACACAGATGAAAAACTGACAAAGACAGAAAAGCAGACAGAGAAGATCATGGCAGTATTCCCCCCCATATGGATGCCTCTTGGCGTCCACACCCGATAGGACTGATGGATTGGCCCAGGGAGTGGGCAGAGGACCAGGAGGGCAGAAAGCAGATAGAGGAGGGGGTGGGTGGGGAAGACCATGGGAAAAGAATGGGTCTGGACAAGGGAAAGATGACAGACCAGGGAGGGTGGGTGGGGGAGACCAGGGGGATGGTCTGGGCCAGTTTGCTGGTGGACCGAAAGGCCATGGTGGAGCCGGAGAAGGGTCCGGAGGCCTGGATGGACTTGGAGGCCAGGGAGGAGCCGGAGAGAAACCCAGAGAGGTTAAAGTCCGAACCGCTGAGCAGCTGGTGAGGTCAGTAGTGGCCACAGAGGACTGGACAGACTGGTCAGTGGTTGTTAGAGACAGGACTGTGTCAGACAGGTGGACGACCACTAGGGACAGGACTGGGTCAGGCCAAGTGAGGTCAAATGGCTCCGCCCTGGTTTATCCTGCCGGCTCCTCCCTGATCTGTCACCCCAGCTCCATCCTAGTCCCCTCCCTCCCTCCCATCCCTACTTTCTGTTTGTTCTGTTCCGTGTTAGTGCCTGTTCTGTTTGTCTGTTCTTGTGTTTGATGTCTCCCTCGTGGGATGCCAGGAGGTGTCACTTTTGAGGGGGGTACTGTCAGGGTTCAGCCACTTCTGTTGGTTGTGTTTTTGTTGTCTTTGTGGCTGAGCTCTGACACTCATGTTTAGTGTCTTGTCTAGTCTGTGTGAGAATGCATGGCTCGCCCCTTTTGGCATTGTCATGCGTACTCTTGTCTTGTTGTTTATTGGCACGAGTGCATTGCATGTTGTGCTGGGGTTTGGCCACTTCTGTTTTGGTGCCTGTTTCTTTGAGGCCGAACCCTTGCACAAATGTCCCGTCTCATCTGTCATTTGGCATGAGCGCATATTGCCTTGTAGTCTCTGGTGATATGCGCTCGTGTCATTCATGTGTTTGTGTCTGTGAGAATGCGTGGCTTTGTTTAGTTTCCGTATTGCCACGAGTCTCTCAGTCTTGCGTCATACCCCGCCTCCTTGTCTGCTCATTATTAGTTCATTTGTTTCACCTGCTCCTTGTTAACCTGTTTTATTTCTCTCCTTCAGAGGTGGGTAGTAACGTGCTACATGTACTCTGTTACATTTAGTTGAGTAACTTTTTTGGGGGAAAAATTACTTTTAGAGTAGGTTTAAAATTGGATACTCTTTACTCTCACTCAAGTAAATTTCTAATGAAAGATTTTACTTTTACTTCGTTACAATGGGCGGCGTTCCTGTCGTTACATTACTAGGTTTAATTTTAATTAATATGTACTTTATTGAGAGATTACTGAATGGGACTTTTATGACAGCAGAAGTTCACACAGCTGCGCGCGCTGTCACAGACTGTCACTCAAGCCGAATCCATCATTGATGCAGCATCATGCTCTTCAAACAAAGTGAAACACTTTCTTCTACTGCTGTACAGAACTAATGATCTAAATTCTTTTGGCACTGAAAACTGTAACTTCACTGAACTAAGTAATAAAAGCTATGAAATAGTGAATGTAGGCATTTATAAAGCATGATTTTGCTTTGTTTTATATTTCAGCATTATATATAATGTCTATGTGGGACATTGTTCACATTTTCACTGTAATAATTACTAGAAGTTTTCCAAACCTCTCTTCTTATTGATAAATTCATCCAGATCTGACAAGAGCCCTTAAAGGGATAGTTTACCCAAAAATAATCTCATTATTTACTCACCCTCATGCCAGATGTGTATGATTTTCTTTAATCTGCTGAACTCAAATGAAGATTTTTAGAAGAATTTCTCAGCTCTTTTGGTCCATACAATGCTAGTGAATGAGTGCCAGCATTTTAAAGCTAAAAAAAATCACACAAGTCAGCATAAAAGTAATCCATAAGACTCCAGTGGTTAAATCAATATATATATATATATATATATATATATATATATATATATATATATATATATATATATATATATATATATAATATTCAGAAACTATGTAATTGGTGTGGATGAGAAACAGATCACTTTCACATTCTTCTTGTTGTGTTTTTGATGATTCACATTCTTCTCTGCATATCGCCAGGGAGAAGAATGTCTAGCAAAAAATGACAAATACTGATCTGTTTCTCACCCACAGCTATCATATCACTTCTGAAGATATGGATTTAACTACTGGAGTTTTATGGATTACTTTTATGATTCCTTTATGTGCTTTTTGGCGCATCAACATTTTGGCACCCATTCACTTGCATTGTACTGACCTATAGAGATTAAATATTCTTCTAAAAATCATAATTTGTGTTCTGCAGAAGAAAGGAAGTCATACATATCTGGGATGACATGAGGGTGAGTAAATGATGAGAGAATTTTCATTTTTGCGTGAACTACCACTTTAAAGAGATAGCTCAGCCATAATTTAATATTCTGTCATCATTTCTCAACCCTCATGTTGTTCCAAATCCGTGTGACCTTCTGTATTCTGTAGAACACAAAAGATGTTAGACAGAATGTTAGGGACTGACAGTCTTGGTCACCATTCACTTTCAAAATATATAGAGAAAAAAACACATTCACTGAAAGTAACATTCTGTCTAATATCTCCTTATTGTGTTGCATGGAAGAAAGAAAGTCATACGGGTTTGGAACAACAAGATGGTAAATGATGACAGAATTTCCATTAATAATAATAATAATAATAATCCTGTAATACATGTTAAATGTGTATTATGTAATGGAATATAGGGGAGTTAACGTCCATTATGTCAATTGTGAAAGTAACGAGTTACTACTTGAGTACTCTTTTAATTGGATACTAACCTTCTCTTACTCAAGTAATTATTTACGTTAGTACTTTTACTTCTACTTGAGTAAGTTTTTTTTTTAAAGTAATTGTACTTTTTACTTGGCTACTCTACCCACCTCTGCTCTCCCTATATTAGCTCCTGTGCTGGATTGTTTTGTTCTCTTCTGTCATTGAGTGCTTGTGTCTTCTGTCTACCTTCCCTGTCGGTTCAAGTTTTTAGTTTGGTTTTGTTTTTCCTTTTTCTCCATTGTGGGAATTTTTGTTTTTTGGTCATGTTTGTTTTCTTTTTATTTAAATAAAAGCTCATTGTTGCTATCTGCGTTTGGGTCCTCCCTTCAAACACCCCAATCCGTGACACAAACAATGAACACTATTTTTTTTACAGCATCTTTGTTAATGTTAGTTAATACTATTTTTCCTTGTTAGTTCATGTTAGTTCATAGTGCATTAAGTATTGGTATCAAATACAACTTTTAATTGTAAAAATGTATTAGTATATGCTGAAATTTACATTAACCAAGATTAATAAATGCTGTAAAAGTATTGCTCATTGTTAGTTCATGTTATCAAATGTTCTTAACTAATGTTAACAAATGAACCTTTACTGTAAAGTGTTACCAATAAAAAATAATAAAATTATATATACTATAATATAACACACAAATATCTGGTTTAGGGGATTACTTGAGTTACTACAACTGATGAAGGGTTACTTGAGAGCCCTGCTTATCGGTCTGTAGGGTACATGGGGCTGTCATAACATGTAGATAGGGGGTGCTACAACTCTGAGGTAACATTTCTTAGAAAGATTTTTCTTTTGTGTTTGGCACAGAGAAAATGAAATAGCAAGAGAAATGGAGACTAAATGGTGCCAACTGGATGAAATAACAATGTTTTGTTATAAAATTATGGGTTGACACTGAAAAATTGCTTGACAATAGGAGCAACACTTCTATTTCCTCACTCACTTCCCCCTCCCCTCCTGCGTGAAGTGAGAGCATTTAGCAGAAGTTAGACTGATCTTCTTTCTAGTGGCAACCCCAGTGTTTGTTCTGTAATGACATTCCCAGCAGTTACATGGCTTTTATTAACACTTAAATCTTCTATGATGTTATTCTTCTAACTCAAACACTGTGTTCGAGTTGAGCTCATAGAATATATGATATTCTATTGTTGTTATAACATTGTGGATGTGATGTGAATTGTGGGTTGGACAGAAACAATGTAAATCTTTGTCTCACTGTCTCTCACCCTCATTGTCTGTCTTACGAATACATATACACACACTCACAAATGCATCAGATCCCATGCCCTGCCTGTCTAGAGAATGCCAGGCTATAGTGTTGCCGTGGTAACCAGGACACATTTGTGCTGCTAGCTCCTGCATCCCTGCTGAGCCCAGCAGTTACGAAAAGAGCTAGACAGTATAGCAATAAAAAAAAAAGAATACAAACATAGAGAAAGACCAATTGACATTAAAGACAAATAGATAGATAGATAGATAGACAGACAGACAGATATCGAACATGGTCCTGGCACCACACCTCTTCCTAAGGGTATTCAAAGTCTAATCAAAATGCACGCTTTCATCTAAAATATTCAAACTAATCACATGTACTTCTTTATTGTTTGTCTCTGTGCCCTTTACACAGGAGTGACTTTCAGAGTCTTTAGGTTACGGGCCTTGGCAAATCATAAAGCTTAATAAACGATTAAACAATTTCATCCTCTGTCAACATAGTTATGTCAGTCCTGTGAGAGAGTTAGGTTAGACATGTAATCACTTGCTGTAGAAATTATCCTTGTAATCACCATCGGCAAAACGCAGAGTTAAAGTAATTGCACAGCACCACGGATCATCACTTACATCTCTCTCTACTACCACCAACCTGTTGGCGACCATGGTACAAAAGTATAAAATAAAAAAACTTAAACTGTATTATTTTAACTAGCATCTGCATTTTCAGAATTGTCCAAATGGGTGTGAAAACCATGAACCTGGCAACACTGTGTATGGTCTGCAGATATCAACCTAGTCACATAGAATGAATGTTACCATAACTACATTTTTGTAAACTGAGCTTTACATGCCGCACTAGAGGTGCAACAACTGTGTGTTTGGTTGGCTTTCCATGACCAACAAACAGAGACTTGATGCAAACGCACCCCGCGACTTGATTCATACAATAGTTTCTATATTATTAGAAACATCTTTTAATATCTCTGGAAAGCACCCTAGCGCTCCCCCTCTCCCAGTCTTTTGCTCTCACACACACTCTCACACATGAGCAACAAACAGGGCCTTTGATTTTAGTGCACCCCTGCGACTAAGTGGGGTTCTAAACAGTTGTTTAGCAATGGAAAAGCCATCTACTGTACAAGAATGGCAACACTGAGAAGTATATTTAAACTTACATCTTGGCAATTTGAAGCGATGTTGGGCAATTCCACAAAAACGTCAACCACTTGGCGGAACCGTCCGAGACTCCTGTCCAGGGTCTGTAGGCTTACGTCGTCACTGGCGACTAAGGCCTACGGTGCCGCTGGACAGACCGCCTCCGCCTCCTGCAAGTGCACCAAGCCAAGGCGCTGAGAGAACTGCACAAGGGTAGTTCTGACCCGGGATTGATGCAGGAGCTGCGCTCGGCGATGAAGGTCACAGCGCAGTCTCTTGGGCAGGCGACGTCCACCCTGGTGGTCCAGGAATGCCACCTTTGGCTCAACCTGGTCGAGATGAAGGAGGCTGACAAAGTACGATTCCTTGATGTTCCCATCTCCCAGGTTGGCCTATTCGGCGACACCGTCGAGGACTTTGCCCAGCAGTTCTCGACGGTTAAGAAGCAGACGGAGGCTATCCAGCACATCCTGCTGCGGCGCGGATCAAGATCCCACAACCCGTCTGCTCATTGCCAAGTGCGCCCCCCTGTGGCAGCAACACTGGCTCCGCCGCAGCCCGCCCCAGGAGGCCAGCCCTAGCATGGAGCCACCAGCAGGAAGCAGACGCCACCCATCTCACGGCCCGCCACTAAGAACCCAAGGAAGGCTTCGAAGCACCCCTGAGACAGGCAACAGGGAGATGGAGAGCCGCTACAGACCTGGAGCTGGTAAACAGACCACTCCATTCCCCGGTGGAGGGCCGGGAGGAGAATCCTTGTTTTCCTTTTCTTATGATTTCGCCGCATGCCCAAAGGGCTGCGGTACCCACATTTTCAAGAAAAGAGTGGTTTCCTCACTTCCTGGGTCACACATTCAGTGTCCATGGCCGTCATTATCACGGCCGCCGGGCACCGCACCTTTATGGCAGGCATGGCACTCCGGAGGTGGGCCTCCCGCCCCCGTGCGCCCAACTGTGGCAAAATTGCACCCATGCCAGGATGGTTGCGACAGGCCGCGAGGACAATTTTGCTCCTCCCCCATCCCGGACCGGTCTTATGGTGGGTATATGGAGCCAGGTAAGTGTTTCGATGTCCCCAGACTCAGCACAGCCACGAGTTCGGGGCTCGAGCCCACCCCATCGTGGCATCTCAGGCTCCGCCGTGAGGCCCCACCCGCTGGTACATCTGACATGATTGTTCCCTTGGTCCCCCTGACCCGGAGCTTGGGGGTGTGACTGCCTTGTGAAAGGAGATCACATCTACGGAAGGACGTGATAGAGCCTGTCCCTCCTGCCGAGATGAAGAAGGGGTTTTACAGCCCCTACTTCATTGTACCAAAGAAAGGCGGTGGATTGCGCCCAATCTTGGATCTGCGAGTACTGAACCGGGCCTTGCACAGACTCCCGTTCAAGATGCTGATGCAAAAACATATTTTAGTGAGCGTCCGGCATCAAGATTGGTTCGAGGCGGTAGACCTGAAAGACGTGTACTTCCACGTCTTGGTTTTACCTCGACACAGGCCCTTCCTGCGGTTTGCTTTCGAGGGCCGGGCATACCAGTACAAGGTCCTCCCCTTCGGTCTGTCCCTGTCACCTCACGCCTCCACGAAAGTCACAGAGGCAGCCCTTGCCCCACTAAGGGAAGTGGGTGTCCGCATCCTCAACTATCTCAACAACTGGCTGATTCTAGCTCACTCTTGGGATTTGTTGTGTGTGCACAGGGACTTGATGCTCAGCCACCTCAGCTGGCTGGGGCTTTGGGTCAACTGAGAAAAGAGCAAGCTCTCCCCGGTTCAGAGCATCTCTTTTCTCGGCATGGAGTTTCTATGATGGCGCGCCACACGAGCGAGCGTGCGTGCGTGCGCAGTTGGTGCTGAACTGTCCGAAGGCGTTCAGGTGGAGAACGGCAGTCCCACTGAAACTATTTCAGAGGCTCCTGGGGCATATGGAGTCCTCGGTGGCGGTCACGCTGCTTGGGTTGATGCACATGAGACGCTTCAGCACTGGCTTCAGACTCAAGTCCCGAGATGGGCATGGCGCCACGGGGCACATTGCGTGGCCATCACACCAATCTGCCGCCGCCTGTTCAGCCCTTGGACAGACCTTGCATTTCTGCGGGCAGAGGTCCCCTTAGTGCAGGTGTCCAGGCACTCCGTGGTTATGACAGACGCCTCTAAGAATGGCTGGGGTGCCATGTGTAATGGGCGCGCAGTAGCCGGCTCCAGGGTAGGGCCATGACTGCGTTGGCATATCAAATGCCTCAAGTTGCTGGCAGTATTCCTCGCCCTGCGGAGGTTTCAGCCATTGATCCAGGACAAGCACGTGTTGGTCTGGACGGACAACCTGGCCACTGCCCGCTCTGGTATGCCCTGACTGAGGCTCCCCTAAAAATGGTTGATTGGTTTGTGATGCGTGAATGGCTTGCACTCTCAGTGCGAGTCTCGTCACACTTTAATAGTGTTTAGCCTCAGCTGATAAAAACATGCTGAATGATCATGAGGAAGGATTACATCAAGATGTACATTGGAATGCAGGTACACACAGCCATTGACCAGGAAAATAAAAAATGGCACACCAGATGTCATGGTTGCTTCAGAAAATGTGATTTTCATGTCGCATTTGCTTACTTGACACTATTGGTTAGGTTTAGTCGTTGGGTAAAGATGTCTGTTTTGTGCACCTGTTTTTTGTGCACCTGTTCATCTGTTTTTGTTTACACCTCTCATTTATCTTTTAGGGCACTATTGGTTAGGTTTAGATTAAAGTTTTTGATTTGGGAGGGATGTTTTACTCATTAAAACCTTAAATTGTATGCTGCCTTTATGTCCTTTTTAGAGCTTGAAAATTTTAGACCTCATTGACTTACATTGTGCAGATAAAAACACATCATACATCCACTGAAATATGTTAATTTGGGTTTTGCAGAAGAAAGAACATCATACGAGTTAGAGATGGCATGAAGGTGAGTAAATTACGAGAGAATGATCATTTTTGGGTGAACTATTCCTTTAATGTTTGCTCTACCAGAGATATTCAATAAAGAATAAAAACTGTGCCAATCAATCCCAGTCACCCCTAAATTTAAGTTCCAGAATGGATTTTCATCTAAATATGGGCTTTCTCACCCTCTCGATTGTTTTTAACAACAGTCTGCAGCCGTCAGTAGAGCCATATGGCTGTGCAAACCATCTCATCCAAGCAGGTGGAACACTTTTTGCAATTTAAGTCACTTGTCACACAGTGTCTCCTGCTTAAAACAGACCTGCTATTGAAATAATGTCTTGCTGAGGGGAGGATGCTGTCATTTTCAGCATGGCACCTAATTATTATTGCAGTATGTGTTGCCATTTGTTTTGCTGAGATGTCTGTTTGAAATTCCATTTTGCCTTGTAGTGGGCAAGTCATCATTATTAGGTCAGTCTTGCAGTCTAAAATGGTTTTCAAAGAAGTAACAAGATGTATAATTGTCTGCTGCAGGAGCATATTTGAGAAGATTTTTCAAGGTTCTTCTGAAGGGTAAATGCAGGCACAAAGAGTTTCATCTGCCTAGCAGGCCAGTCACTGTCTCCCTGTTCATTTGTGGTTCCTCTAGTCTAACATATGTGCAGTTATACAGTGCAAAGTCAGCAAAAATATAGCTGAGCATATTCAACTCATCGACCATCTCTCCTCCCTTTCCCCTATTACCTGCTGAGAAGAGGATTCTGAATCTCTTGAAATGCTTTAATTCTGCAGATAAAGGACCATCTGCAGCTCAGAACCATGTTCACTTGAGAAAGTCTTTAACACATCTAGCCTCAGCCCAGAGCTATTTTAAGCACAAGTGTACATCACACAAGACATATGAAGAATCTAGAAAAGGTCTAAAAGACTATTGGAAGTAATAGTCTAATGCAGAGGTTTAAATACCACAATCAGCCCTCAGTCATGCTGTATTGAATGACTCACTTTTGGGTAAGCTTTGAAAGTAAAAATAACTGGCTGAAAAAGAATATGAACTCTATGCAAACATACTCTATATGCACATGTATACAGATGCAAAAGTTTGGACACATTGTTAGTATGCAGGGTTGGGAGGGTTACTTTTAAAATATTCCATTACAGATTACAGACTTTAGATTACAGAATGTATTCCGTTAGATTGCTCAAGGTAAAACATGTAATTGAAATACTTATAAAATAAAAAAGAATGATGTTCAAAACCATATATAAGATTACTGTGATTGAGAGGCTGACAATTTCTTACTCTAACAGAAGAGGTAAAGGGGGTCTAAATAAAGGTATGGGGTGTAATAGAACAAAGAAGCTGGGAGAAAGAGGCAGAGACCCAGGGAACATACAAAAGGATCATCGAGATGGAAAAGAGGTCACAATAAAAGTCTAGTGTGACATCATCTTGTCCATGGTAAATTGTTCAAATATAGTGAAAAGATAATGTTACTCAAATATGTTTGGAAACAAGACCAGAAGCAAAAAAGAGATGATGTAATAATTTCTTATTTCATCACATGTATTATTATTATAGAATTTTTGTTTTAATCTTTTAATCTTTTAAAATGTATACAGTAACACTATACAATAAGGTTCCATTCGTTACCATTAGTTAATGCATTAGGTATCATGAATAAACAATGAACAATATATTGCAGCATTTATTAATCTTTGTTAATGTTAATTAAAAATAGAATTGTTCTTTGTTAGTTCATGTTAGTTCATAGTACATTAAAGTTAACAAATACAACTTTTGATTTTAAAATGTAAATGTATTAGTAAATGTTGTAATTAATGTGAACTAATATTGATGAATGCTGTAAAAGTATTGTTCGTTGTTAGTTCATGTTAACTAATGTTAACAAATGGAAACTTTATTGTAAAGTGTTACCATTTATACTTTACTAATTAAAACTAAATGTGAGCATGATGGAATGTTGAAGGTATATTTGTATAATTGTACTTGAATCATAAAAAAAAAAAAAAAAGAAATGAAAAAGAATGGGGCTGTAACTTTCAAAAATTAGTGAAACAGACTAGAATTGAAACTGAAAAGACTAAAAGCAAATCACAGTAAAATTCAAAGCAATCCCTTCAGTAATCGTAAAATTTTATTGGAATGAAATGGTACCAACCACTGTGCGGCACCATAATGATTCTGGTAATCGCTGGACTATTTTCTGGTTCCAGTCTCCATAAGAAGCAATGTAAAAACTACAAAAATTAGCTATTCAGATGGAGAACAACAACCATTTTTTGTTATTTGGAGTAAAAATGAGTTCAGGCTCAACTTGTGCAGTTGATGGCTGTCATAACAACTCGAAATAGTTAATAATATTAACATAATTAACCTTGGACCATCACTTCATGTCATCCCACTTGGTTGAGGCACTGTCAAAAGACAGTCAATGCGACTCTGTAAAATACTGGCACTATGGAGCCACGTGTTTTTTTTATTTGGCAATTTTTACAAATTGAACATGCTAGACATCACATTATCCACTAAAAACATACAGAGATGCGAGTGAAAACACTGGAGAATGGAAAACGAAAACAGGCTTTTACATATTTGTGAAACACTTCTGCGTTCAGGAAAAATGTGGAAAAGGAAATGCAGTTACTCATGTTTTATTTAGTTACACTGTTGCATGTACGGACTCTATGCAAGGCATACACAGACTACATATTTCCGGTAGAATCTCAGGGCGATAAATAACTTCCGGTGTAGTATTTAGCCATAGTGAAAGTGTCAAGAGAGTTGCAGTAAACTACTCGCTTTTCTAAAATAAAACGATTGATCGTGATTCACAACAGTCCGTTATGAGTCCATTGCTCATCTGAGGTTTAGCGTCATCCGCAGGGTGATGAAACATCACTGAGAAGACTACACACTTACTTATTATTTTTTATTATACTAATTTCCCCATATTAGTCTAAGTATGAGATTACACATAAATAAAGCACCATATTCTTCTGGGGGAAAAAACTTATAGTTGAGGATTGGTTCATTCAAAAATTTAATCTATATTAATTGTGCCAAATTATTGTGTTATTGTTACCTGTCCCTTTTTTTTTTTTTTTTTTTTTTTTTTTGCAATCAAAGCATTAAGCATTTGTCCATCATCAGTTCTCTCTACTCTTCAGTTTGGTAGAGCTCTGCACACGCACATAACAAATATCTCAGAAACGGGATGCGATTTTTATTAACATTAACAATTATACAATTATAATTATGCAATTATAAAACATTAATAATACTGAACGTGAAATTTATATTACACTGCACAAATACAATCAAATGAACTAATATTGACCACTACAAAACAAATGGTAAGGTTAAAGTAAGAGTCACTATGTTTAGAAATACAGTATATTATCGTTCACTATTGCAATTGCTGTAAAGCTGGAGTTTCATCAATTGTCATATTATATTACCTTATAACATCGCAGGGGTATACTTTAACTAGAAAAATGAATCAAAATAATTACATGAGTAATACAGTCAGAAACAGGGACCTTGCTAAGCCAGTGCTGGTCTATGGCTTGTGAATATTCTCCCTCTTTGTGGTCGATGTAACTTGATATTCACGTTGTTAAACCCCTTCTTTTTTAATGGATGGAGCAACAGCTCCGTGTCTCAATGTGCAAAAGATATTGTCCAATGTCACTGGACAATCACATTAGTAGTAGTCTTTACAGCATTAATCAGTGGAAGAAATTGTTTCCGGTGCTGCGCTGGATGTAAGTGTAACGTTGTTGGCTGCTGACAATGATGACAATGACGAAGATGACGTGAAGATGAAGAACCCAAGTGCAGTTTATTTCCAAAGTGAGAACCAATAACCCTGACTACAAAATAAAACATGAACATGGACTAAACTAGACTAGACTTGACTTGACTTGACTTGACTTGACTACGGCTTGACTTGACTACAGCGTACCAAACACATACCATCACATACAATACTTGACAACTAGACAATGCAAACATGAGGGCTTAAATACAAGACATGGGAGAACATAAACCAATGAACAAAGAGAACTCATAACAAGCTAATTAAACAATAAACCAATGAAAACATGACACATGAACATGGAGGGAAAACAGAAATCACATGACAAGGGAAACAGGAACACATGACATGAAACAGGAACTAGAATTTCAAAATAAAAGACATGAATCAACAGAATACACATGACAGTAAGTGTGCTCTCTGAAGCAGTGGAAGTCACCATGCATAGAGTCCATTCCATTACTTCCCAACCCTGTTAGTACATGGTCTCATTGCACATACTTTAAAGTGTGCTCTTGGTTTGTTGTGGCATTAATAAACCTAGGTACTCAAGGTGACGACAGAGTTACCGTCACCTGCTTACCTTACCTGCTAATGTCCGCTATAGCTCCTCTTGCTGTAACGCCAATATGCAACATACAGGTGCATCTCAATAAATTAGAATGTCGTGGAAAAGTTCATTTATTTCAGTAATTCAACTCAAATTGTGAAACTCGTGTATTAAATAAATTCAATGCACACAGACTGAAGTAGTTTAAGTCTTTGGTTCTTTTAATTGTGACGATTTTGGCTTACATTTAACAAAAACCCACCAATTCACTATCTCAAAAAATTAGAATATGGTGACATGCCAATCAGCTAATCAACTCAAAACACCTGCAAAGGTTTCCTGAGCCTTCAAAATGGTCTCTCAGTTTGGTTCACTAGGCTACACAATCATGGGGAAGACTGCTGATCTGACAGTTGTCCAGAAGACAATCATTGACACCCTTCACAAGGAGGGTAAGCCACAAACATTCATTGCCAAAGAAGCTGGCTGTTCACAGAGTGCTGTATCCAAGCATGTTAACAGAAAGTTGAGTGGAAGGAAAAAGTGTGGAAGAAAAAGATGCACAACCAACTGAGAGAACCGCAGCCTTATGAGGATTGTCAAGCAAAATCGATTCAAGAATTTGGGTGAACTTCACAAGGAATGGACTGAGGCTGGGGTCAAGGCATCAAGAGCCACCACATACAGACGTGTCAAGGAATTTGGCTACAGTTGTCGTATTCCTCTTGTTAAGCCACTCCTGAACCACAGACAACGTCAGAGGCGTCTTACCTGGGCTAAGGAGAAGAAGAACTGGACTGTTGCCCAGTGGTCCAAAGTCCTCTTTTCAGATGAGAGCAAGTTTTGTATTTCATTTGGAAACCAAGGTCCTAGAGTCTGGAGGAAGGGTGGAGAAGCTCATAGCCCAAGTTGCTTGAAGTCCAGTTTTAAGTTTCCACAGTCTGTGATGATTTGGGGTGCAATGTCATCTGCTGGTGTTGGTCCATTGTGTTTTTTGAAAACCAAAGTCACTGCACCCGTTTACCAAGACATTTTGGAGCACTTCATGCTTCCTTCTGCTGACCAGCTTTTTAAAGATGCTGATTTCATTTTCCAGCAGGATTTGGCACCTGCCCACACTGCCAAAAGCACCAAAAGTTGGTTAAATGACCATGGTGTTGGTGTGCTTAACTGGCCAGCAAACTCACCAGACCTGAACCCCATAGAGACTCTATGGGGTATTGTCAAGAGGAAAATGAGAAACAAGAGACCAATAAATGCAGATGAGTTGAAGGCCACTGTCAATTAAACCTGGGCTTCCATACCACCTCAGTAGTGCCACAAACTGATCACCTCCACGCCACGCCGAATTGAGGCAGTAATTAAAGCAAAAGGAGCCCCTACCAAGTATTGAGTACATATACAGTAAATGAACATACTTTCCATAAGGCCAACAATTCACTAAAAATGTTTTTTTTTTATTGGTCTTATGATGTATTCTAATTTTTTGAGATAGTGAATTGGTGGGTTTTTGTTAAATGTGAGCCAAAATCATCACAATTAAAAGAACCAAAGACTTAAACTACTTCAGTCTGTGTGCAATAAATTTATTTAATACACAAGTTTCACAATTTGAGTTGAATTACTGAAATAAATGAACTTTTCCACGACATTTTAATTTATTGAGATGCACCTGTATATAGTACTTGTGTTGTGTTATGAACTTCAATTTGACCCATTTTGGAATGCAACAATGCACAAAATCGAGCTGACATAGATAGAAGCATTTGCACTAACAGCATAGAGTATGTTTCTGGCCTTGGACACCATATACATACAGTATAGCGCAAAAACAGTCAGGGAGTGTTTTATATACAGCACATTGATTATGTACCACAGTGCATAACTCTTTAATTAGTCCTGCAACTTTAATTGTGGTGACAACATAGCAAATGGTACAGAAACATTTGTATCATACAGGATTAACCACACAAACCTACCAAAGCCTGGCACTGTCTACAATAGTCTACCAGAGGAGTTCTACACCTCTATGTGTATCCTTTTATGGAATCCTGCCTTGCATCTGGCCTAGATATGTAAACATGGTGTCCATTGCTGACAAAATCATCATTCATCTCTCTAGGAATGTAGAATCCACACAAACTGTCCAAACTGACATGGAGCAGCTATAAATATGCCTGTAAAATACAAAAAATAAAAATACAATTATAAATCTATCTCTCTCTCTCTCTCTCTCTCTCTCTCTCTCTCTCTCTCTCTCTCTCTCTCTCTCTCTCTATATATATATATAGCTCTGTATAAAAATTAAGAGACCACTGCAAAATTACCTGTTTCTCTGGATTTACTGTTTATAGGTATGTGTTTTGAAATGAACATTTTTGTTTTATTCTATAAACTACTGACAACATTTCTCCACATTTCTGCAGTGTTTTCAGACCTCGAATAATGCAAAGAAAACAGAATTTTTTCCAAATACAAATGACTAGAGTGTAGACAAACTTATTTTCTCAAGAAAAACATGAAAATTGTGAGATCATATTAGTTTTTCTCAACAATCAAACAAAATAAACGCAGGGCTGTTGTTTAAGTTACTTAGAACTCTGCTTTTTGATGCCAATGTCAGACACTTTTGTGGCTTTTATGATTTAAAAGACATTTATGTAATATCCTTGAATAAGTTTGAGTAAAACATTTGAGGGTGCTCATACCGTATTGTATCATATCGTGAGGCTATGCATCGCATCGTATCGTGAAATTTGTGTATTGTTGTGTGTGTATATATATATATATATATATATATATATATAGAGAGAGAGAGAGAGAGAGAGAGAGAGAGAGAGAGAGAGAGAGAGAGAGAGAGAGAGAGAGTTGTGCTCAAAAGTTTGCATACCCTGGCAGAAATTGTGAAATTTTGGCACTGATTTTGAAAATATGACTGATCATGCAAAAAAACTTCTTTTATTTAAGGATAGTGATCATATGAAGCCATTTATTATCACATAGTTGTTTGGCTCCTTTTTAAATCATAATGATAACAGAAATCACCCAAATGGCCCTGATCAAAAGTTTACATACCCTTGAATGTTTGGCCTTGTTACAAACACACAAGGTGACACACACAGGTTTAAATGGCAATTAAAGGTTAATTTCCCACACCTGTGGCTTTTTAAATTTCAATTAGTGTCTGTGTATAAATAGTCAATGAGTTTGTTAGCTCTTACGTGGATGCACTGAGCAGGCTAGATACTGAGCCATGGGGAGCAGAAAAGAACTGTCAAAAGACCTGCGTAACAAGGTAATGGAACTATATAAAGATGGAAAAGGATATAAAAAGATATCCAAAGCCTTGAAAATGCCAGTCAGTACTGCTCAATCACTTATTAAGAAGTGGAGAATTCAGGGATCTCTTGATACCAAGCCAAGGTCAGGTAGACCAAGAAAGATTTCAGCCACAACTGCCAGAAGAATTGTTCGGGATACAAAGAAAAACCCACAGGTAACCTCAGGAGAAATACAGGCTGCTCTGGAAAAAGACAGTGTGGTTGTTTCAAGGAGCACAATACTTGTTGACCCCTCTCCAAACATAGCGCTTATGGATGTGACCATAAAGCTCTATTTTGGTCTCGTCACTCCAAATTACAGTGTGCCAGAAGCTGTGAGACGTGTCAAGGTGTTGTCGGGCATATTGTAACCGGGCTTTTTTGTGGCATTGACGCAGTAAAGACTTCTTTCTGGCAACTCGACCATGCAGCTAATTTTTTACCCAAGTATCGTCGTATTGAGCTCGTTGAAACAACCACACCGTCTTTTTCCAGAAGAGTTGGAGTACTCGAGTTTGGACTTGGACTCGAGTCTGAGTCACGAGTCCAATTTTAATGGACTCGGACTTGTCACGGACTCGGATGCATTTTTACTCGGACTTGACTCGGACTCGAGCCATTTTAATCAGAAATCAATGAACACATCTCTGTCTGCATGCAGCTGTATTAGCCCCTGAAGTCGTAGATGTAGCCAGAGTTGTTTCACTGTGTTTAAGAAAACACACGCACACACACATACGCACATGCACAGGCACACTCATCAGTCAATCAATACGCTTGAATGTTATTACAGAGACTACTGTATAACATCAACTACCAAGGTGGCTGGCACGACGAAAACATAAAGACGGATATGTATCCAATGTAATAGAAACTAAACAAGGCAGATCACACAACATGGGACCTGACAACTGGTCAAATTGCTTGTGGCGTTTGTGCAGACAAGACGGTGCTCGCATTACGGTTTCATCGTGGTTAAAAACTTAAAATCAAGAACTTCGCTGAGTCAAGTCACCCACATCATGTTTCTCACAGTCTACTAAAAACAGCATATCAAAATACAAATACATAAAAATAGTATTAATATTGGATATTATGTCTTTTTAGGCATAATGTCTCTACACATTATATCCACGCAGTGTTGTCAGCTTAAATTGGTCCATAATAGCTTGATGAATTAACTGTGTAACTTTTTTAATTGTCAGGGAAAAAAAACGTCATTGCTAAAGCAGACAGCAACTCTAAACAGATAAACAGCACCTATTTATTATTGACTGACTATTTTCAAAGCACTGATGAGCCGCTTAAAATACATTCTTATGAAGCTAAACCAGTTTAGTTGGTTATGACTTTTCTTTTTAATGTTTATTTTATTTTTATTGTAAACCACCGGGTAACTTGTGCAAGTCTTTTTTAGCCTACATCTCTGACACTTTTGAAGGACAATTCTGTTAAATGTATGATTCAAAATTATTATTCTCCATGTTTTTGCAGTTAAAGAAGAGCTCAATAAAATTTTCTTTGGTTGGTATTTAAAGATTTCAGACTGACTGCAGACTAACGTGGCTGTCGCTCAAGCAAATATCAATTATTATAATTTTTTGAATCTTCTGCGGCGGCTGCTGCGAGACACACACGGACGCATCTGGGATTTAGGTACTCGAGCAGCACGCAGAACTGCCCTGCATTGTGCGGTTACCCACAAATTAACTAGAAAATCATGTCCGTGACGACATGGCCCTAATATTATCAGTGGGCTTTTCCAGTGTTTTTGGATGTAGTGTAGCGTTTGCAGTCAAATTGTGAGATGTAACTTCTCAGCGAGTGCTAATTACTACTGTATTGACTCATTTGTATGTACTGTATTTTCCCAAATCAATCGGCAGATAGAGAAAAAAGATTCAGAAATAAATCTCAGTATAGAATATTATTTCTTTAGATAGGGATCATTTTAGATAAAAGTAAACTAAATTGAAAGGACACATTGAAAATGAAGTAGAAATAAAAACTAAATTAAAATTCGAAACATAATAACCTTGGTTGTAATGACTAATGCATCTTTGACTTTCTTTAGTCTATGTTTGAGTGGAGGGGGAAAAGCAACAAATAATTGAAATGTCAACAGAATGCAATAAGAATTGTGTTGAAGGACAGTTTTGTCTTCATACATCTAAAGCAAATGCTTTCATTCTGAAACCACTTTGAAGTTTGTTCAGCAAGAAACTAACTATAAAATGTGTATATGAAATGCAACAGAGGTGTTTTTGTAGGTGTCATTTATATTGACAAACTGCTTTTCTTAGTTGTGAAGTTTAAAATAAGCTTAAAATATTAATGTTGCATTTACGGTTACAATTTTAATTCAGATTCATGTACAGATTCATTCGGACTCGGTCTTGACTCGGCCTGTTATGGATTCGGTCTTGAGTCTGACTAGGCCCCTTTTGGACTCGGACTCAACTCGGACTCGATTGTTTAAAGACTCGGACTCGACTAAGGTGGACTCGAACCCAACACTACTAAACAGGCTAAACAAAACAAAACAAAACAGGTGTCTGCTTGAGAGGCTAAACAAAACAGGTGAATGACAAACATGCTAAACAAAACAGGCTAATGCTAAACAGTCTAAACAAAATAGGTGACTGCTAAACAGGCTAAACGAAACAGACAAAAACATTTTTTTTAAAATGGCAGAGATCTTTCATACTGAGAAAACAACCTCCACGTTTTTACCATAGGAGAGAGCATAACAGTCAACTAGCATGTTACGACAGTAAGTCACCTTTTGCAGATACCATACAAATGAATGGGAACAGCCATAATCTGACATATACCTTTCACAAAAAATTTTATGACTTCTCTTAATAAAACAGCAGTTTTATACTAAACTTAACACATAGTTCTTTCCAAAAGGTTAGTGTAAAACATGTTGAAGATTAGCAGACAGACAGTAAATTAATTAAGTGATGAGCTGTTTTCTCAAAGTTTATTCAGCACGCTCATGCATCTCCTCCATAGACATCTATTAAAACATTTTTTTTAAACAGCCTCTGGTCTCCTCGCCAGTGTACCGGCAATAGAATGTCTATGGGACTGCTGCCTTATACATTTTGTTGCTTACTTTGTAGGCTCCCCTTGCTAGAGGGTCTCTGCTAATGCTAAATAGGCTAAACAAAACAGGCTAATGCTAAACAAGCTAAAGAAAAAAAATTGACTGATGCTAAACAGACTTAACAAAACTAGTCAGCGAAATGCTTAGGGGAGCCCAACCATCAAAAAATGTAAATGATGAACAAGTCACCCATCTTGTTATTTAATTCCCCCCATAAGGGGAATTCCCTTTTTTCACTCATTTATAGTTTGATAAAGATACATATTTTAGAAATATGATTACAATCACATATCTCATACAGATATTGCATTATCAGAGTGTTAAGAGTGTTCATACAAAATTGATACACATAAAAACATGATATAAAAGTAAAAAAACAAATTAGGAAAGAACAAAACATAGTTTTACAACAACAACAAATAAATGGATAAATTCTTTATTTCTAGCCACTGACTAGCCACTGTGTAGATTTACTGTTGTATTTAGCCATCATAGATAAAAAAATAAATAAAAAATACAAATAAAAAACGTTTTGGAGCTCTAATTTGCATCAGTTAATCAGTTACAGCAGTGAAGCCACTTTTTCAGCTGAATGGGTACAACAAGATTTCCCAGCAGTGCTTCTGATGTTTCAGTCATTAGGCCTGTCTCTGAGGTACAAGCCCGTATCGAACAGCCTGTATATTTTCATCCTTTCGTTTGATCTTACAGACAAGTGAACATGTAGCAAGATAAATGTGAGGGGCGGATCAGCCAGTAACATATATCTCCGACTTATAGCTCCAAGTGAATGCTGAGTGATGGCGTTGTTAATGTCTATAGTAGATAAATGGCCAGGAAAGGGTGAAATTCGCTGTCAATGTGTCGCCTTTTTGAACAGTGATGGAGAACTTAGCATTGATTCTACCTGAGAATAAATCCTATAATGACATGCTGTTGTTTAAAGGACAAGATATAGAGGTTTTGCACCTGCACAATCTCTCAATATTATAGTTTAATAGACCTTACTTGATTTATAGCTGTTGACTGTTGCTCTCTTTGATCATGTATTTGATCTCTCAAGCTTTTCGCATTCTTCAGTATTCTTGATGCTATCAGCCAAGACTGTAGAGTTTATGCTACTCTACATTTATCTTGTCTTCTCTTTTACATTATTGGCTAATGTACAGTCGTGGACACTAAAGTGATGCTTAATTTTTTTTTTTATTATTTTATTTATGTAATAAAATTAGATAAAATATCAAAGCAACTGCAAACAAATGATGCTAGACCTTTTCTCAAACCTAGTTTCTCTTTTCCAATCCAAGCCTGTTTTAGCAATTGTAATTAACCAATTGGCTCATCTCCATGTAATCAAGGACACAATATATACTCACCTCATTGTCTAGTCTTGAATCGGACCTATTAGACTGCACTGCTTTCACATAGTGTATTTTCTCTCATTTACTCCATTGTGGATTATATTCAAGTTCTCAGCTAAGTGCCCGTTTGTCATCATTGTTTGTTCTGTGGAATTTTCAGCTACTGTTTATCAGCTGTCTGCCATTTGACGCTGCTATTCACTGCTGTGCCCATTACCTGTTGCTTCTGTAAATAAGGGGATGGCATTGTTTTCATGGATGTCTGGCTGTTCCTCTCCGTCAACCACGTTTGAGTTCCTACTCTTATTCCTCCTCTGTGCCAGTGTCCAGCACCTCAGTTGAGAGTCCCGACATAAACCATGACATAACCATTCCCTCCATCTGTAACAAATTCCTGGATGTGTTCAGTCCTCAACGGGCCTCACAACTGCCTCCACATCACTCCTGGGTCTGTGCAACTGACCTGCTGCCAGGAGCTCCTCTGCCTAGAGGAAGAGTGTATCCCCTCTCACTGCCAGAACAACGGGCAATGGAAGAGTACATAGAGGAGGCTCTCAAGCAAGGTTACATTCGTCCTTCCACTTCACCGGTAGCATCCAGCTTCTTCTTTGTGTCTATAAAAGATGGCGGAATGAGACCATGCATCAACTATCACGCCCTTAATACAATTTCAGTCAAGTACTGTTACCCACTGCCTCTGGTACCTGCATCCTTGGAGCTTTTGAGAGGAGCCACCATCTTTTCCAAGCTTGACTTGAGAAGTGCATACAACCTGATTCGCATCTGCAGGGGAAGACCACCTTCATCACGCCCATGGGGCATTATGAATACTGGGTGATGCCCTATGGCCTAGCCAACGCCCCCTCAGTCTTTCAGGGCTTCATGAATGAAATACTCAGAGAATACCTCCACCGCTTTGTCTTGGTTTATATCGATGATATCATCATCTACTCAGCCAACCTGACAGACCATATCCAACACGTAAAACTGGTATTTCAACGCCTCCGTGCACACCAGAAATACCTTAAAACGGAGAAGTGCGCTTTTCACCAGTCGTCTGTGCAGTTCCTGGGTTATATCATTGGTCCAGAGGGGGTACAGATGGATTCAGAGAAGGTGGTATTGTCCTGCCTCAGCCCACTACTATCAAAGAATTACAGAGATTCCTAGGATTTGCAAATTTTTCATCGTTTTGTCCGCGACATTAGTACCATCACTGCTCCCTTAACCAGCCTCCTTAAAGCTAAGCCCAAGTCTCTCCCTCTGTCTCAAGAAGCCACTCATGCTTTTCAACAATTGAAGAAGGCCTTTACTTCATCACCTACACTACCGATCAAAAATTTTGAAACACTTGACTGAAATGTTTCTCATGATCTTAAAAATCTTTTGATCTGAAGGCATATGCTTAAATGTTTGAAATTAGTTTTGTAGACAAAAATATAATTGTGCCAACATATTAATTTATTTCATTATAATTAATTTAATTTTAAAAAAAAAGTTTCTGAAATTGATGACTTGCACCAAATAATAACGAAAAGCAGCCAATAAGTGCCCAACATAGATGGGAACTCCTTCAATACTGTTTAAAAAGCATCCCAGGGTGATACCTCAAGAAGTTGGTTGAGAAAATGTCAAGAGTACATGTCTGCAAATTCTAGACAAAGGGTGACTACTTTGAAGATGCTAAAATATAACACAGTTTTGATTTATTTTGGATTTTGTTTAGTCACAACATAATTCCCATAGTTCCATTTATGTTATTCCATAGTTTTGATGACTTTACTATTATTCTAAAATGTGAAAAAAAAAAAAAAAAAAAAAAAAAGAAAAAAGAAAAATTATAATAAAGAATGAGTAAGTGTTTCAAAACTTTGGACCGGTAGTGTATACTCCAGCAGCCAAACTCCGAACTTCCTTTCGTTGTTGAAGTCAATGCCTCAACCACTGGCGTCAGGGCCGTATTGTAATGATTACAGAATCAGTAATGATTCTGTAGGTTGTAGCCTACATCTATATTTAGACTCAGTAAGTGCCTGAGAATACTTATGTGTAGCTTATGTGTTCATTATGTGTTTGACAGCCAGTTGTGTCTTATTACATTTCAGTGTGGAATTAATGAAACCATTCTATCATTTGTTGCATCATCTCTTTGATGTATGAAAAATATAACATAAAAATATAACATACTGTTCTATTATTTTCCCATTGTCTTAAAAATGCTTTCAGAGCTTTACTCTATCTGTACATTTTGTAGATCCATGTGTGATAGATATATGTGCTGGGTTGCTGAAGACCCGAAGTGTGTAATAATGTTTGGGTTAAAGTAGAGAGAGTTCTAGAGAGAGAATGAGAGAGAAATATTGAGGTACTACCATCTGCCTCATGCCTGTGGTAGAAATTCCCAACTGAATGTTTGCCAGCAATATCTAGTGCAATGCTGTCCAAAAAATTCAAGATGTCAGTCCCTGAGTTCAGACAAACCCAGACAGATTAAATAAAAGAGAAACGTTTGAAGCTGTAGTTTTCAGTACAGTTCTTGTGGTTCTGTTTTATTATTACACCTGGTTTGGGTGTTTATATATATATATATATATATATATATATATATATATATATATATATATATATATATATATATGTATATATATATATATATATGTGTGTGTGTGTGTGAGTGTGTGTTACATCTGAAAACTGAAATTCTACTTCATTGGTACAGGTCATTGTGACATTGAGATCTGTTTGTGCAATCTGCCCAGAGATCCTGGTAAAGTTATTAATAAGATATACATTATGTTTTCCATTAACTAAGCTGGGAATTTTTTTTTTTTTTTTAGGCCTACTTAGGAAATGTTGGAGAAGTGAGTACTTATTCTCACATTACTCATATTATTGCACTATGACTCTATATGACATTTTAAATTGTCATATTAGATTGTTGTTTGGTACATACAGTGTGTGATTTTAGAACAGAGTTCTATTAATGCTCATCTCTATCTCTCTCCAACACACATCTCACTTAAGGAAATGCTGATGTTAAATATTAAAGAAAGTCTCTAACGTCCAGCCACTGGGCCCAGAAGACAAGCACACAGTCAAAAGGTCAGTCACCTGTCAGATAAACACACATACACACACAGTCCTGTCCTCTGGTCAGAACTCTGACCTGACAGCTTAACTGTTGCAGCGAAGTTAATAGGGGTGATGATGACTGTTCTGTGCTGGACAGTGCTGTGAATGCAGAAAACAAGAGGATGGGTTGAGCTGAGTATCATGAGCAGTGAGAGAGCAGCTTCATTTGTGTTTTTCAGTGCAGAATGAGGGAATATGAGGGAAAGGTGTGTGTGTGTGTGTCAGTAGCACTTCAGCACAGCCCAGCTGGTGGTGAGGGCGCCATGGGAGGGCCCCTTAGGGCTCGGGGGGAGCTTGACATTTTCACTTCCTGTTCTAAATAAAATATGCATTGCAGAGAAAAAGGTGTGCCAACTTATCTAACTTTAATGCATGTACCACCTAAACAGTGTGACAAAACACACATACCAGTAAAAAGGTTGGATATACTTGATGGAATTTATGTTTCTCATGATCTTAAAAAGCATCTGATCTAAAGGCTAATGCTTAAAGAAATACTTAACTAAACATGAAATTCTGACATAATTTTGACAGAGAAACAGACCAAAATGTACATTGTTATACTCTGAAAATCTATACATCCACTCTAGCTCCCTTTGACGAGTTCATGGGACAAGAAGCTGTGTCCAATGCGTGAATCAATCATTCTTTTTGAGTCGCATCATTTCAATGAATTGTTTGATTCAACAAAAACAGTCTGGTGTATGTTTCCCATAAGCATCGGTAGCCAAGTATGGTTGCAAGTTCCATTGTTATCAACATATTTCAATGATTTAGTGCTTCCCGAAACCATAGTTCCAAGAAACATTCCTGAAAAGTATTGCAAAGTTGTGTGGTTGGAACAAGGCATGTGTACGAGTAATTGACTAATCGAGTAATAGAGTACTCGTTCTGCACATATGAAAAACGCTACTCGAATAGTGCAAACTGATTTTCCTTTATGCATTTGCCTGTCATGAGCAGCACTGAATTACACTATTTTTCCTCTGAATCTCTCACCAAATCTCGCAGTTACAATTAAGTCCACTGGGGGTGCTGTGGATACGTGTTGTTGAGGTGTTGGATGAGAGAAGAAGATATGAAGGCGTCTGTGCTTTTGAAAGTAATGCCAAATGTGGAAATACTTGTAATATTTTGATTCGTATTGAATTCTACTGTATTAGTATTCGATTCTTGTTGCAGTCATGCAAACCAACTGATGAGGATCTGTTTTACTGCTGGAAAAAAAAATGCTACGTGGTGTGAGAAACTCAGGAACTGATCAGACCAGTAAGTGTGTATGTGTGTTAAATCATTGATTGAGTTTTTCTAATGCCTTTTGTTCGTTTAATTTTTTCCCCATAAGGGAAGCATTGTTTGTTGACGGTATCTTATTTTGAAACAGTTCTTGGTAACGTTTGTGAATAAAACAAAATTTCACATTTCACGTATGTGTCATACTTTTTATTTTTAACTTACATTGTAATTTACGAGTAATCGAGTACTCATTTTTTGTGGATTAGAGTACTAGACTACAAAATTACTAGAAAATGACCATCCCTAGTTGGAACTACAGCTCTCCACCTGTGGTTAGAAGCATAGTTTCTTGTCAGTTTGTGTTGTAAGTCTTCTTTATATTTTATTCCATATGTATCTTTCATTCTGTATGTTTCATTCTGACTTTTGATACTGGCATGCACTTAAGAAAATGGCTTATTCTAGGGTTTTTGCAGAAAGTTATGTTTTGAAAAGTCATGTAAACATGAAACGATTTTGTTTACGCCATTTAAGGGATTAAGAGAAAGCGATTTAACACACCTAGTTTTCTGCCAAATATTTTCGTGTCTTAAGCAGCATTCTCTTAATTATATTCTCGTAATAAACGGCTTTCTGGTGTCCGTGTTAATAAGCTACATATATTGACATCCATTCGATGTACGCAGAAGTTATTACTCCACCTTTTGTGTAACGTCATTATCGTCATCGTATAACTCTATATTGGTGAACCAGCATGGTTGGAGTGACGGACATGCAACATAGTTACTACGGTTTTGGTAAACAGTTGTGACTTGCTAGTCAATTAATTCAACGTTGCATTGTACTATGGTGGTTAAGCAGTGAGTTATGCTGTTGTACGGGAAATGCACCCCTGAAAGATTAATTCTCAAATCTGACTGATCTGTTCTCGGTTCAATGATCTGGTCACCGTGGTTGACATCACACTGGAAGGAAAAATTATTAGTGAAAAACCAGTTCAACAAACAAATATTTATTGACTAAAATTAGGGACCGTTCAGACCAAACACGTTCTTGCATTGAAAAAGCTAAATGCTGCACAACGAATAGAACAGTATGTGTCTCAAAAAGATACACTGAAATAAACTGCAAAACATTGCATAATGGCTAAAGACGTCCATCTAGCGCATGTTTACATAGAAATACAATGGAAAATCTGCGCAGATGGACATAAAAATTTGTAACCATTAAAAATTTTGGTATAAACAAACCCTTTACAATGTCTCTTTTCTCAGTAAAAATAGAATCATAGTGTGAAAATAATGGTTTATGCACATTTATCTTTTAACTACTCCATCAGACACCATTTTTATTCTTTCTACCAACCGCCGTACTGCACACACAGGGATTTGGGAAATCAAAGGCAGTGAAGGATACATCAGTAAGCCAGTTTACATGACAGCAGTACACAACTCCCAAAAAATCAGTTTATTTAAAAAAAATCCAACAAAGCAGAAAACTGCATTTACATGCAACCGTGACCCGTGCATTTTAAGTCTAGGCCGTCAGTGCGATTCATGCCATTAAGAAAACACAGTTTCACAATGAATAAGACACCATATGCCCATCATACACTATGTGGCAGTCAACTAATAATACCAACTGAAATTTTAAAAACACATCCACATACGAAAGCCAGAACCAAGGAGGTCTAATACCAAGAAAAAGCTCTGATAATATTTGCGATTTTAATTTTGCTTGCAATAAATTTTGTTTCGTCAGGGTACACGGTTACTTTTCAAAACTTGATCCGACACTGAATGTTCAAGCAGCCTAATTTACACTTAGAAAACTCCTGATGTTGCTATAACAATGCAAAAAGCACTTACCAATTTGCTTGAAGTGAAAATCAGTCCTCCTTTCCCGTTAATTAATCAATCGCACGATCATGCAGAACATCTCAGGTTTTAAGGATCTCTTTCTCGATGGTGATGAGGCAGTGATTACAGCCGACTTGTCAGCAAGATCTCGCGCTCTTCGCTTTTAAATTACATACATCACTTAAAGCGTGATTGCATCACTCAAGGCCAGCTAGAAGGCCTGGACTGGGACATATCCACACCAAGTATAGTGTATAGACCACACCCACCAAGAACAATTAAATCAATCTAATTGGCTGATGAATCTGACAATCTGACTTCAGATGCCCATTCATTTGCACTGTTGAGAGATTCTGTGAAATTCTGAAGGCCTGACCGGGTGGAGCTCAATCTCATGCACTGCTTCGTCTAACAAGCTCGGCTTTGGGCATGCGATTTGTGAAACAGTCGTCGCACTTTGCTTGTAAACATCGAGGAATAAATTCTGATTGGATAAGCTTTTTTTTTTTTTTTTGCTATTTGTTTGTAGATTAATTAGGAGTGGAAAGAGTTGAAAATGCATAGGCAAAAAGGTCAATGAGACCAAAAAAATATTTATTTATTAGGCATGTTACGCCAGCAGAGAAGGCTTTGCTGGCCCTGAGAAATCGCCACTGTTTACATGAGATTAGAAATAATCTAGTTTTTCTCTGCTTTTGACGTCAAACCGTGAAGAGGCATGCATACAACACTTGCATACACTGGATAAGCCGGTAAGAATGCTGGTAAAAGTGTTTACTTGCAATGCAAAACTGGGGTAATTGGCAAAAATCTACTCGTGCACATCAATTTATTCTTAAACAGTTTGTGAGTATGACCATACACAGATATGAGAAAGCTGTTTTCTGTGTTTACATGACTGCACGTTGTCGGCTTATTAAGCATAATCTTTGTTTAAAAACAAGCTCTATGATGCTTTCAGAAACTGACTAGATATTCTGGAGATATTCAGACCACAGAATGTGATGCAAAAATTGCATTCGATTGTGCCTTGATGCCCTGCTACCTCCGTATACTTGTTGAGAAGGCAACAATTCTCAGGTTTCGGACACAGCCTAAGCATACATTTGAAATGATGAGGATACAGGTGTTAAACATTACCATCCCTGTTATACAATGAGAACAGATATCACACAGAAATAATGACTTTGATAACAGAGACACATTTATCATCTGTCTCAAACTTCCTCTCTCTTTCTTTCAGATTCTCATTCTTTCTCCTCCACTTTTGTCTTATTCACCTGTCACACTTTTGTACCTCACAGTCTTTGAGTGGCTTTCAGAGCAGCATATGTGGGCGATCATTTGATCTACAAAAGTGCCAGATTACCAAGACTTTTTAAGGAGACTTCTCTCCACTCATACATACCGTAATAATTACAGATCAGCCTACACACCACCCACAGCTCTTAGAGTAAAAGAGTCCTCACACTTCTACAAAATCATTGTCACATAATTGAAGTCTTTGTTGTATAACTAATGACCTCTAGGTATTATCATATTCTCTCTGAACTATATTTGATAGTCCCAGGATGAAGTCATTATAGCTTAGACCATCACTCATGAATTTGTAATCAGTCATGAGATTTAGAATAATTATTGAGTTCTTACTCTACTGTAAGTTCTTATTGTAGGTGGATTTGATAACCTGGAGTCTAACTTTCTTAGACTGTGTCTGATTAGGATTGTGTTAGGATTGTGTTGCTGACCACAACTGTTTTGTATCATAAAATGAGTGATGAACTCATTAAACTATCTATCTATCTATCTATCTATCTATCTATCTATCTATCTATCTATCTATCTATCTATCTATCTATCTCACTCTTTCCATCCATCATCTCTCCATCCACCCAACCATTTATCTGTCTGACTTTAGGGTCTGTGAAATCTTTAATAGTTTTCCTGACAAGGCTATCTTGACAAACTTTACCTTTCTAGTTGTTGATACTGGCATTATACAATTTAAAGCTACACTATGTAAGATGTTTTTATTAGAAATGAACAAAATTTCATTAATGAGCAAATACACCAACAATCCGTCTTTCAAACCATGTATTTGTCTTACCCCAATTCACTCTGGAAAGCCGATAATAATGATATATATTTTAGAGCTGTCGTGACGGATCTGGCGGGAAATTGCATACTTCTGTCATGTTTACATCATGTCCGTAAATAAAGAAAAGAAGGTTCAGCTAGCTACTACAGCGCGTGTATATGTGCAATGAAAGGTGTGGTGGTAGTTTGAAGCTGAAAGCTTGTAACCACAACATTTGAAAAACATTGACCATGGATCATTCAAAAAGGCAACCCTCTGGGGAATCACCCATTTTTAAATAAAGAAACCTCAAACAGAGGACAGTCTGCAAACAAAAAGGGAAAATGACAGAGCCCGTAATAATAAAACATGAAAAAACATCAGATTGGCTTTTTCAGAGGTGGTGGCAACTCCGAGATCTGAATGGATTTAAAACCAACCCAGAGATGTCATTTTTCTTGCAAGGTAAGATATTTTATTGGACCGATAGTTAGCCAGGTAGGTCTCTTCGTATGGTAGTTCTATAGACAGCTGTAACCACTCTAATGGGGCATTTTATTATGGATTGTGGTACTGCAGTGCTTGATTCCATTTTTGAGGAAGGACAATGGAATTTTTTTTTTACTTTATGCTGGTAACAACGCAATCTCTAAACCAGTTACTACCTTGGTTTATTTGCCTGCTATAAAAGTTTCCACTGTTTGACTTTATCTGATATGACTAGCAATCGTTGTCTAATGTCAGCGTTGCCTAACTTTTTTAACATTATTTATTTTGAAACAGTTGTTTTCAATGAGTCAAAACAACAGCGGAATATATGCTACTTACCAGCTAATAAGACATATTTTTCGGAGATCCATCTTTTTCTTCCTTTCGTTATTTTATTTTTTTGAGAGGAGGGGGCCAGTTTTGTTGTTGTTAGTGACATTCGCTCTGATAAATTGATCACCTGTAACCATGCTTACACCAGTAGAAAAAAATATGCTCCTCATTTCTGCAATGGATTATTTAGTTATGCTTGATTGTCATTGAAATGCAACAAATCTTTTGTTTTTATTAGGTTAGTTAAATCTATTCATAATAAAATCACTGAATGCTTAAATAACAACATGAATGAATGAAAGAACAAAAGGAATACATTAAAGTTGCATTTAATACTAATTTGTAATAACAGCTAACTCTTATGCACAATTCCATTTCATTTCATTTTTGGATGGAGCCATGTGAAAAATATAAATTTCAAGAGTGCATTTAGATATATCCAGACATAGTTTGATAAGTGATTTTATTATTCAGCAGGGTAGAATCAGAGTGCACTGTAAAAATTGGACAACCTGCAATATTTCCCTCAAAGAGCATTTCTAGATGTTAGCACATAAAGCACATTTTATAGGTTAAAATTGTTTCTATGTAGGTGTAGCAGATTTGATGTGTAGGCAACTTTGGGGACATCAGGACCAGACAGTACCTGTCAGAGGAAGGTTACCTGACTCACTTTTGGCAAGTGGTGAAGCAATGCAGCTATTTATCATATGATTACAGCAACCAATCAATGATCTTTTACACATAAATCCCCTCACGAGTTTCCTACAGGACGAATGCATGCTGGGAAATATCTTCTGCTGTATCCTGCCATGTTGCTCTCTCCACATTGACAACTGTTTCCATGGAAACAAGAATAGAGCGCAAGGGGAAAATAGATAGGGAGTGCATAAAGAGAGAGAGAGTAGGGCTTATGTTCAGATTCACATATTGAAGAAAGCAATCCATGGGCAGCAGTGTTGAACTGTGAAGTGGCCGTTGTTAGTTTTTCCTGAACAACAGAATTGAGAATTATTAAGTATAGTGCCTTTGTATGTCAGATTATTTAGAGTTCATTATTCATGAATAGACTAATTCTTACAATAATTATTTGTGTTTGTTGACATTTATTTATTTTCATCTTAAGGACTTTACAGAGTAAAGGTGCCTACAGATTCTTAAATCCAGTGTTGGGTGTAATCTGATTACAAAGGTATTAGTTACTGTAATCTAATTTCTTTTTAGTTGAATAAAGTAGTGTAATGGATTACATTTTAAATTCTTGTAATCAGATATCGTTAGTAAATTTCAATTAATTACTTGTAAATACATTACTTGGTTTACAAATATTACTAAAATAATATTTATGTAAAATACTTTAAAAACATGAATTATGTTAATCTGTTTGCATTTCTGTGACAGCTAAAGGCCATGCCTTTTAAGGGAGAATTTTTTTTTTTTTCGTTGAGTGGATACCAAGATAAATTTCAAAATATAAAGTCATTAGAAATATTATTACTTTTTTGATGAAGAAATCAGTAAAGTCAGTAATCTTAAATTTTTTTTATAACTAATTGGTAATTTGTCCTTGTTTTGCATGATTTACCCAACACTGCTTAAATCTTTAGAAATTATGGCCCCAATCTTTTCCATATTAAAAAAATAAATAAATAAATAAAAAAATAAAAGAAAAAAGTAAGAAAATGCCTTATATATTGCTAAGTATTCTTTGTGTGTGTGTGTGTGTGTGTGTGTGTGTGTGTGTGTGTGTGTGTGAAAGTCATGCAGGACATGTCCTTTGCTCTAAAATTAGAGTCATAAATGCACATTTCCATTTGGATTTTTTTCACATACAAATTAACACTGAGTGAAAAAAGCCACTGCATGAAACCAGTGAAACCGCCTCCTGCTCTGTTTCCACACATTTACAACATGCATATTTATGGACACACTGAAAGGATGTCCTGCTGTAAGTGTGAAGCTTGTGATCCAAAAGTGTCAACACTGTGATTTCTGCCTCGCCACAGACAGCTGAAACATCTGCCACCTTCATTTAGTATAGGTTATTATTTATTTATTTTTTTTTTATAATTGCATTAGAAGTCAGAGTCAGTATTATGAAGTAAATTATTAACACTTTATTGATGCATCATCCTTTCATTTATGTTCCCTAAATTCAAATGAGGTTAGTTGCTTAGTGGTTGTTAGGTTGTTTTTGCTAAGGAAGCATCAATATTATATTGCTCATATCTGGTAAGAAATTTAAACAAACCCCTAATCCTAAGTATTAGACTTAGGCAAGTTGCTTGTCTCACACCATTTGTGCATACAGACATTTTTCTTAAGTATCAGATCTTTACATTGAAGGAGGGACCTGAGCCATACATATGAAACATTGCAATGTATTATCAATGACTACATGCTTCATTCTATGAATGGTATCCATATGAGATCAGTAAAAGAAGCTGTTTTAACCACTCAACGATGATTTAAAGTAATATAGTATATGCAGTAGATAATGTATAATTTGTCATGTTTACATTCTGCATTTATGGTGCTAAATGCTAAAACTAACGTTATACATGGCCATAATATGCACCAGTTACCAGATGTCTGGGTTACCAACTCACACGCTTTCTAGGCTCTGTCTGACCCTCACGGTCTCACTCTACCCAAATAAATCTCACACCAAATAACAAGACAATGTGGTTAAATGTAAAATAAATAAAACTTAGCAATAAATCTTGCACGTGTGATTTTTTTTTATCAGCGCGAGACTTGATTTTTCAAGCCGCCGAAGCAAATTTACCATCGCAATGCACATCAGCGTGCTGCAGATCAGAGATACAATAACCAGAGCTCTGGGATAGCACAGAGGGAAACAACTGTGCGACTCAACAAGCTTTCAGTCGATTTTGGCGGAGACTACAAAACTTATACACCCCATTTGAACTCAAAGAATCATCTATTTTAGAGCACTGTGGAAGAAGTCAATTTTCTCAAAATGCTAGACAGCCCCGACATTATAAACAGCACTGCCACTGAGGAGGTAAAGAGGAGATAATACCATGCACCAACATCAATTACAAGGCTGTTTAAAATACACATCATCACCCTTACTAAAATGCATCATGTTTATTCTGTAACACAGTGACAGAATTTTTTTTGTTTGTTTCATGTTAAATCTATTAGGGGGAATCTATTTAGACATTTTTATATTATTTTATTTGATATATTTTATGTACATTTGTTTAGGCTTTTTTTTTTTTTTTTTTTCATAATAAATGTTATAGTTTATTTTTTCAGTTAAACAGTGGATGAACTATGGTAGGCTAAACATCCATAAGGGCAAGTACAATGTAGAAAGTCTGGACCTCTATGAATTTTGGAGAAGATATAGACAGTTTTCCTCCTGTTCTAATGATGTCTGATATTCAACAAACTGGCTATATTTGCCTTCAGATATTTTAAGAAATGACTTACTGTAAATTATTAAGAGACTGATGAAAAGAAAACAATATTTTAGGATTGGAAATAAACATTTTTACTAGAAGCACAGTCCCAGCACAGTAAGTGGTCGGCTCCTAGGTACAGTCAGAATATTATAACTAGCCCTGTACAAATAGGGTTTTTTATTTGTATTTTTTATTATTAAGTTTGTTAAGTTTGATTTCCCACAGCATTTTGAAGTTAAACAAAAAAGTCAAATTCAAAAGGTTCTAGATATCCAATGTAAACATTGTAATTACAGTATGTTTAATTAGTATTAATTGCAATTATGTAACCAACTAACTTTGAGCTTTTGGTTGACAGTGTACCTCAGCCACTACCAAAGACAATTGTTGGACACACAGGAAAAAGGTTGTGCCATAGTGTATGGGTGTTTTGTCAATGCCATGTAAATTGGCTCAAGTGAGCACCAAAAAAAAAAAAATAATAATAAATGAATAAAATAAAAAATACACAAATTGTTAGAAATTAAAGATAGTACTAGGATCAAATATGCCCAGTATGTCCAAGTACTGTGGAGCCTCCGTACTTGAATGTTTCGTCGTGCCGTACTGCAGCCCTGGACATATGTTTTTGTTTTTTATGATGAATTTTGTGAAAAGAATCCACGTAAGATAGTGAAAAAAAAAACAAACAAACAAAAAAAAAAAAAAAAAAAACGTATTCTTATTTTTATTAAAGAAATACATTGATAGCCTATAACTTAAAGTATATAGTAATTTTGCACCAGCTTGGCAACTCTGCACTCAGCAGAGGTGGGTAGAGTAGCCAAAAACTATACTCAAATATATACTATACTATATTTTTTAAAGTACAGTTACTTTAAAAAATAATTACTCCAGTAGAAGTAACAGTACTAACATAAATAATTACTTGAGTAAGAGTAAGAAAGTATCCAATTAAAAGAGTACTCAAGTTGTGAGTAACTCGTTACTTACACAGAATACATAATGGACATAATATTCCATTACATTATACACATTTAACATGTATTACAGAATTATTTTTATTATTGTTATTAATGGAAATTCTGTCATCATTCACCATCATGTTGTTCCAAACCCATATGACTTCTATGTAACACAATAAGGAGATATGAGACAGAATGTTTGCCTGAGTCACTATTTACTTTCAGTGAATGTTTTGTTTCTTTTCTTTTTTCTTTTTTTTTTTTTTTTTTTCTATATTTTGAAAGTGAATGGTGACCGAGACTGTCAGTCCCTAACATCCTGTCTAACATATTTTGTGTTCCACAGAAAACAGAAGGTCACAGGGTTTGGAACAACATGAGGGTAGTGAAATGATGTCAGAATATTAAATTATGGCTGAGCTATCACTTTGAAGGGATAGTTCACCCAAAAATGAAAATTCTCTCATCATTTACTGACCCTCATGCCATCCCAGATGTGTATGACTTCCTTTCTTCTGCAGAACACAAATTAAGATTTTTAGAAGAATATCTGAGCTCTGTAGGTCAGTACAATGTAAGTGAATGGGTGCCAAAATGTTGATGCTCCAAAAAGCACATAAAGGAATCATAAAAGTAATCCATAAGACTCCAGTAGTTATATCCATATATTCAGAAATGATATGATAGCTGTGGGTGAGAAACAGATCAATATTTGTCATTTTTTACTAGACATTCTTCTCCCTGCCCAGCAGGGGGCGATATGCAGATAAGAATGTGAATCACCAAAAACACAAGAAGAAGAATGTGAAAGTGATCTGTTTCTCATCCACACATTCTCATATCAAATCGCTTCTGAAGATATTGATTTAACCACTGGAGTCTTATGGATTACTTTTATGCTGACTTATTTGGGGGTTTTTTAGCTTTAAAATGTTGGCACCCATTCATTTGCATTTTATGGACCAAAAGAGCTGAGAAATTCTTCTAAAAATCTTAATTTGTGTTCAGCAGATGAAAGAAAGTCATACACATCTGTGATGGCATGAGGGTGAGTAAATGATGAGAGAATTTTCATTTTTGGATGAACTATTGCTTTAAGGGCTCTAGTCAGATCTGGATGAATTTGTCAATAAGAAGAGAGGTTTGGAAACCTTTCTAGTAATCATTATGGTGAAAACGTGAAAATGTCCCACAGGGACATTATATATAATGCTGAAATATAAACCAAAGCAAGATCACGTTTTATTAATGCCTACTTTCGCTATTTCATAGCTTTTAAATTCCTGTGTGGATTCTTATTTCAGTGTAGTTACAGTTTTCAGTGTCGAAAGAATTTAGATCATTAGTTCTGTACAGCAGTACTGGCGCTCTCTAAACACATAGTATGCAGCCTGTGTAGGGCACCAACCACAGTCGCGGAACACTTGCTGTGTCTGAAACCGCCCCCTGTCCACTATGTAGTGCACTATTTCAGGTGTCCTCCATTTTGTAGGAGTGTCTGAATTCTGAGTGAGCCACTCGTTCCCTAATTTTTTCACTCATTCTTACCCACAATGCACAATGGTTAATTACCCATAGAGAAGACTTAAGAGCAGGGAGTTTACTACTGCCTTCACTCTTGCAGTGTTTTATTTCATGCTGAATCTATTAAATTACTTTTTGACAAATCATTACTTAATTAACATAATAACATATAGAGAGGCGAAACATACAGATACATTTTAGAATTTTAGAACATTCTATCATCATTTACTAACCCTCATGACATCCCATGAATTTGTTCGTTCTGCTGAACACTTTAGTTTTTAGAAGACTGTCTCAGCTTTGTAGGTCCATTCAATGCAAGTGAATGTTGGCCAGAACTTTGAAGCTCCAAAAATCACATAAAGGCAGCAGAAAAGTAATCAATAAGAGTCCAGTGGTTAAATTCATGTCTTCAGAAGCGACATGATAGGTGTGGGTAAGAAACAGATAAATATTTAAGTCCTTTTTTTTTACTCTAAATCTCCACTTTCACATCTGAAAGTCATATGTGATGCCTGTTTAGTTTCACTTTCACATCTGAAAGTGTAAGTGGTGATTTAGGGCACGTTTCACACTGGGCACGTTTGCTGCGGTTCAATTCTGAGTGCAATTGTTCCCCCCGCAGCGTTGGTCTGGTTTCACACTCATTTGATTCTATCGAACCCCGGTCCATTTGCGTTCATCTTATGTCATCACAAACACGCGTGGTGAACACAACGCGACTCATCATACATTTTGTTTTTTTGTTATTTTGGTGCCATTATGCACAGCAGAGTGAACAACAACTGCATATATTTGCGCTTCATTGCGTAACTCATTAGATGTCCAGGGGAAGGCGGCTTGCTGCTGCTCACAAACAGCGTTTTTTGAGGAGACAGCTGATTGCAAGGAATTTGTTTGCATCTTTGTTTACACTGTACGCTTACTCACGCTCGTGTCCAAGGTGAAGTTATCGCCACTGTCATCTCCTATTATACCCTATATATTATAACCTATAATAGTATTTATACAGTGCATCCGGAAAGTATTCACAGCACTTCACTTTTTCCACATTTTGTTATGTTACAGCCTTATTCCAAAATGGATTAAATTCATTATTTTCCTCAAAATTCTACAAACAATATCCCATAATGACAACGTGAAAGAAGTTTGTTTGAAATCTTTGCAAATGTATTAAAAATAAAAAACGAAAAAAATTACATGTACATAAGTATTCACAGCCTTTGCCGTGACACTCAAAATTGTGCTCAGGTGCATCCTGTTTCCACTGATCATCCTTGAGATGTTTTTACAACTTGATTGGAGTCCACCTGTGGTAAATTCAGTTGATTGGACATGATTTGGAAAGGCACACACCTGTCTATATAAGGTCCCACAGTTAACAGTGCATGTCAGAGCACAAACCATGCCATGAAGTCCAAGGAATTGTCTGTAGACCTCCGAGACAGGATTGTATCAAGGCACAGATCTGGGGAAGGGTACAGAAAAATTTCTGCAGCATTGAAGGTCCCAATGAGCACAGTGGCCTCCATCATCCATAAATGGAAGAAGTTTGCAACCACCAGGACTCTTCCTAGAGCTGGCCGCCTAGCCAAACTGAGCGATCGGGGGAGAAGGGCCTTAGTCAGGGAGGTGACCAAGAACCCGATGGTCACTCTGACAGAGCTCCAGCATTTCTCTGTGGAGAGAGGAGAACCTTCCAGAAGAACAACCATCTCTGCAGCACTCCACCAATCAGGCCTGTATGGTAGAGTGGCCAGACGTAAGCCACTCCTCAGTAAAAGGCACCTGAAGGACTCTCAGACCATGTGAAACAAAGATTGAACTCTTTGGCCTGAATGGCAAGCGTCATGTCTGGAGGAAACCAGGCACCGCTCATCACCTGGCCAATACCATCCCTACAGTGAAGCATGGTGGTGGCAGCATCATGCTGTGGGGATGTTTTTCAGCGGCAGGAACTGGGAGACTAGTCAGGATCGAGGGAAAGATGAATGCAGCAATGTACAGAGACATCCTTGATGAAAACCTGCTCTAGAGCGCTCTGGACCTCAGACTGGGGCGAAGGTTCATCTTCCAACGGGACAACGACCCTAAGCACACAGCCAAGATAACAAAGGAGTGGCTCTGGGACAACTCTGTGAATGTTCTTGAGTGGCCCAGCCAGAGCCCAGACTTGAACCCGACTGAACATCTCTGGAGAGATCTGAAAATGGCTGTACACCGACGCTCCCCATCCAACCTGATGGAGCTTGAGAGGTCCTGCAAGGAAGAATGGGAGAAACTGCCCAAAAATAGGTGTGCCAAGCTTGTAGCATCATACTCAAAAAGACTTGAGGCTGTAATTGGTGCCAAAGGTGCTTCAACAAAGTATTGAGCAAAGACTGTGAATACTTATGTACATGTGATTTTTTTCGTTTTTTATTTTTAATAAATTTGCAAAGATTTCAAACAAACTTCTTTCACGTTGTCATTATGGGATATTGTTTGTAGAATTTTGAGGAAAATAATGAATTTAATCAATTTTGGAATAAGGCTGTAACATAACAAAATGTGGAAAAAGTGAAGCGCTGTGAATACTTTCCGGATGCACTGTATATAGTATTTATAAGGTGTATAGATAGATAGACAGACAGTATTTATAGTGTTGATTGTACTTGTATGTAATTGTGGTGTCATTACTTTTTTGGGACTTTCAGGAATGTGTGGATCCTTGTGTGTTGTCGAAACTAATGATGTCGTCATCGGCTAAAACACATGCGCAGGTTACTTTACTTCCTGAACGAGTGCGCACCCGAGTCAGAGTTGCTTTCACATTCATGCGAATCACGCTACAGTTCCATTGCAGCTGAACTCAGACCACCTCCTATAGGTAGTCTCGGGTTCGGTACCGCGGTGCGCTCTCCGGTCCGCATGACAGCTTTCACATTACCAAGTTTTCATGCGAACCGTGCTCTGATTCGAACTAAACTGCCAGTGTGAAAGCACTCTTAGATTAAAAAGGGACTTAAATATTGATCTGTTTCTCACCCACACCTATCATGTCACTTCTGAAGACATGGATTTAACCACTGGAGTCATATGGATTACTTTTCTGCTGCCTTTATGTGCTTTTTGGAGCTACAAAGTTCTGGCCAACATTCACTTGCATTTTATGGACCTACAAAGAATATATATGTAGTTATATATACTGTATTTATAGCCTTCATAGTGAGTTGAGCTGGAGTTGCGTGACAGTTGTTCAGTAGAATGCAGCTCATATGCTTGAGTGGTTCTGGCACCGTTTGTGCATCGGTCAGAGGCATATGTCTGCCTGATCCCCTCTAGTAGTGAATGGGGGTGCTGTGGGTTTGCCTTTAGGGTGGCTGGTTACAGGACATCTGGGCCCTTATGTTTGCTGTGGCAGTTCAGTTGAGTACTGGTTTAAGTTGTGCAGTGTAAGAATGAATTTATGGGTATGGTAAATGTCACTTTTGGGGAGAGTTGGCCCTTTCTTCCCAGTGCCATGGCTTCCCTGGAGGTCAGCCCCCGCCTTCCCAGCTTTTTAAAAGAGGTATTCTGCTTGTGGGTAGGTAACTAAAAGGTATGTAAATTGATGGTGTTCTCATCAGTGACACTTGCTAAATGTTTTTATTAATAAACAAAAATGTTAATGTGCAAAACTGTTTCCATCTTCACTGGGTATAACGAATGTGTGTCCTTGTGAGTAAGTGGTTTTCCTCTTAGCGTTGAGTCCTTGGGTGAGAGTCCCAAGGTGGCGTAGTTGGCTACATTCAAACTCATTTAAGTCTGCCCTTTCAAAGTCCCTGATGCCTGCCACAATCTGGCGTAGTCAGCAGGGTATACCCAGATGAAGTGGAGGTGTTTATCTTTTCAAGATGTTTTAACTGATTTTAAGTTGCATCTTTAAAGACAAAACAGCAGTAGACTCCATTAGAAGTATTATTATTTTGGGTTGCCTGTCAGTCGCACCAAGGCAGGGGACATGCAGCAACTGCAAGAGCTGGTAGCCCAGTAAAAGGCAGACACAGTGCGGCTGAATCAAGCAGCTGTCATGTGCCTTGCAAGTAGCAGTTCACCTGCTTCCAGGGCCCTTTCTGCTATTAGTCTCCCCACTACTGAAAGTGTTGTATATGTCCATAAAGGTGGCATTTAATGTTTTAGGAGCTGGAGTAGTTCAAGTACCCTGCTTGGAAGATTCTTTATTCATTTGCATCTACTACCGAGTGCAGCTCTTCAATACTGGACAATGGGGTCAGGATTGGTGATGGCATCAAACAGCCAATGCCTTAGCTGTACCATAGTATTGTTTTAATGTTCTGTGGGGCAGGGTTGGGCTACTCTTAATTTCGGTCATTGGTGGTGGCGTCAAGCAGCCATTGTCTAACTGTAATGTATATTCTTGGTACACTGTAAAGTATGGGGTCAGAATGGGGTCTGGCATCAAGCAATCACTGCCTTTTAGCCATATCATAGCTGTCTCTTGAAATGTCCTACACTGTGGGGTTGGGAAGGTCTCATGTTCTGTCTTTGGTTGGTGTCTACCTGACAATGTTGAGTAGTTGTAATTGTTGGAGACATTTTCTGATACCGGGTCAGGATTGGGTATGACGTCAAGTTACCAGTGCTTAAGCTGTACCAGATTTATTGCAACAACTACTTTAAGTTGTTGTGTCCAACAACCAATATTAAGTAATTGGTTTGTGTTTAAGTTGTTACCAAGTGTTTTCTTAGTTATGTCCAAGGTTTTTCTGTTTTTCAAGCTCTCGAGCCAAGTCCTGGTGGCTATTGGTTCATCGTCGGGATGACTATGCAAAAGGATGGGGCAGATTGTAGCAGGGTAGGCAGTCTTTTTTAGGTAGCTTGAATGGTTTGTCCCTAAACGTGCTGGAGTGGCCATACATTGCTTTCACCTGGCTTGCTAGTAATTAGCTTGATTAAATTACAATATAAGCAGACCATGCAACAATGTCAGTGTTTGCTAATGGCTGGGGCACCCCTTGTTTGCTGCTCGTGTTTGGAGTCGTGTAGTTCGGGTTCTTGATTTCCTACTCTTCATAGTGAGTTGAGCTGGTGTTGCATGATGGTTGTTCAGTAGAATGCAGTCTATTTGCTCGAGTGGTTCTGGCACCATATGTACGTCAGTCGGAGGCATATGTTTGCCTGATCACCTCCAGTAATGAACGGGGGTGCTGTGGGTTTGCCTCAAGGTGGCTGGTTACAGGACATCTTGGCCCTTATGTTTGCTGTGGTAGTTCAGTTGAGTACTGGTTTAAGTTGTGCAGTCTGAGTATGAGTTTGTGGGTATGGTAAATGTCACTTTTGGGCAGAGTTGGCTCACATATGGCAGCTCAAAAGTAATCCATAAGACTCCAGTTGTTAAATCCATATCTTCAGAAGTGATGAATAGGTGTGGGTGAGAAACAGATAAATATTTAAGTACTTCTTTTACTATAAATCTCCACCTTTTCAGTAAAAAACAAATACAAATGAAATAAATTTCAGTACATGTAGTCTCACTAATTATTGTTCAGGACAAAGTGATGTCACATATAACTAATTATTTTCTTTCCAGTACATGTATCAGACATTTACTATTAATAAAAAGAAAAACACAAAGTTTTTCTACTGTCACAATGGCAAAGTGTCTTATGTTATAGAATCACCCTAATTACTTATCTTGAAGGTGGCTATTTTTTCTGTATGGAGCTATCAGTTATGAAATTACCAGCAAAAAGATTTACCTATTTTGTCCGTCTTTCCCCTGCATCTTCTTCCAACTGTTTTTGTTCTTAACTGTGCAAGATAACCATCCAATCATCCAAACCAGATTACATGTGGGGAAAAAATAATTCAGCGGGGATGGGTTGGCACGATTCGGGGCACCTTTCTCCCATCACGATCTTGTAGGCTCTGTGTGGGGGCGGCCAATCAGATACCCTGTCATACCACCCCAGAGAGCGTTGCCGCCCTAGGCGTCTGCCTATATTGCCAATGCCAGGATCCGCTACTGAGTGTCGCTTTCATACATCTTACACATCAGAGCTTTTAACATTAATATCATGGTAATGTTTACGTTCTGGGTAGGGAAAGTGTTACACTTTATGGTTAGGTTTAGGGATGGTGTTTGGATTAGGGGTTACAGGTACGAAAACTGTTTTGGATTAACAAGGAACAAATGCTACATCATGGACTACAAGGGCACAATGGAAGTGTCTCTCATTGGTCAGTGTATAACTCGTATGAATGAACTCATACAAATTGGTACAAATTCACCACCTCATTGTATTGTATCGAATTCTCGTGAGATTGGGTTGGATCCAATCTTGACTAAGTGAAGAAATTAACTGGAAAAATGTTGGCGTCGATGTAGGTGAAGAACCAGGTCACACCCACCGATTATGTTGACCAATGGCAGTAAGAAGGTGTCTAACAGCCGGTACCAATTTTTCCTGAAAGTTTGCACCGGCAAGCTGTTTCGAAACATTGCAAAGATGTCAAAAACACCTCCTTTTTGCCCAGATTTAGTTGGAAATTACAGGACACTCGTTCTTCGATTTCACTAAAAGTACTGGATTTTGGCGCTTTTACAGTAGGTACCACTTAAGAACACATTGGCGACCACATAAAATGTGTATGCATGCATGCATCAGGGCTGAGACAGTGATGAGAAATCTGAGTGCCGTCAACAGCCACTCTGCATGGGAGATGATAAAGCTTCGAGCTAAATGTGCTCACTGTGGCATCTTGCTGCCTGTATGTGGCTGAAGGGGTAACAGAGTGCAAGACGACGAGGAAGGGAGGAAAATGTGACTGAGAGAGAAATTTTAAATGTGAGAAAAGTCCAATGTCTAGAGTATGAAACAGAGATTTGTGTATATGTGGATGAGAGGGTGTATTTTAGAGGCTCCTGCTGTGATTCATTCATGAGGGCTGAACCTCTGTGCTTTGTAGAATATGAATATTAGCAATTGGAAAAACATATTTATACATATGATATAATAATGTAAATGATAGATAAATATGGAAGGTGATATATTTTATTCCCTTTGTAGCCATAGTGGGCCAGATTTCAGCTCAGTTTGTCCATACAATGCATGTAAATGGGTGCCAGCCTACTGGCTGTTTGACGGTCCAAAAGGAATATTTAGGCAGCATAAAAGTAATCCACATGACTCCATTCGATCAATTAATATCTTCTGAAATGTCTTCTGTAAAAAATAAATAGAAAATTAAAACTTTATTAACTTAAAAAATCGCTTCCTGCCAGAAGTCGAAGCATCAGTGACATAAGCGCTATGGCGCGTTCATGCGAGAAGTCGGAAGTGTACGCTTTGTATACAGCAGAGGAATGAATGTCACATGAGAATTAGTTCATTTCAAACAGAAATACAGTGCTGGGCGGAAACAATGATTTAAAGTTTAAAAACGTTTTAATTATCGATTTGTTTCTTACACCAACCTATCGGTTTGCTACAGAAGACATTAACTGATCGACTGGAGTTGTGTAGATTACTTTTATGCTGCCTAAATATAACTTTTGGGCCGCCAAACAGCCAGCAGCCTGATACCACCCATTTATTTGTGTCTTTCCTTCTTCAGCAGAACCGAAGTGGAGATTTTTATAAGCAGATTTCAGCTCAGTTTGTCCATACAATATACACATCTGGGATGGATTAAAGGTAAGTAAATCATGAGAGAATTTTCTTTTTTGGGTGAACTAACCCTTTAACCAGCATGACTTTGTTGGTCAACCAGTTTTATCAGAAAGACCATGCTGGTTGATCTGTATGTTTGCTGGTGAACAGCATAGCTAACCTGTACCAAACCAGCTCTAACTAAAATAAACCAGTCTGAATTTTGCTGCTCTAAGCTGGTCTCTTTGGCAAGGTTTACTATCTTTTTCTCCTTCTGGAATTCAGTTCTTATTTAGCACAATAACACCTGCAAAACATTAATGTGCTGGTGAACATTTGCATGATTCAACCCCAGTGGGAACACACAGAGTTTCTGTAAAAGCTTTAGTAACCATTAGACGACCAGGTGGAGGATCGGTGTTGATCTGTAAATTTAAATAGTAATTTTGCAGTGGTCTCTTATTTTTTTCCAGAGCTGTGCATATATAACACATACACTGGCGGCCAAAAGTTTGGAATAATGTATACATTTTGATCTTATGGAAATAAATTGGTACTTTTATTCACCAAAGTGGCATTCAACTGATCGCAATGTATAGTCAGGACATTAATGATATGGAAAAATTACTATTACAATTTGAAAAGAAAATGTCTTAAACTACTTCAAAGAGTTCTCATCAAAAAATCCTCCACTTGCAGCACTGACAGCTTTGCAGATCCTTGACATTCTAGCTGTCAGTTTGTCCAGATACTCAGGTGACATACCTCTCCACGCTTCCTGTAGCACTTGCCATAGATGTGGCTGTCTTGTCTGGCAATTCTCACACACCTTACAGTCTAGCTGATCCCACAAAAGCTCAATGGGTTTAAGATCCATAACACTCTTTTCCAATTATCTGTTGTCCAATGTCTGTGTTCCTTTGCCCACTTTAACATTCTCTTTTAGTTTTTCTGTTTCTAAAGTGGCTTTTTCTTTGCAATTCTTCCCATAAGGCCCGCACTCCTGAGTCTTCTTTTTATTGGTGTACAAGAAACTGGTGTTGAGCGGGTAGAATTCAATGAAGCTGTCAGCTGAGGACATGTGAGGCATCTATTACTCAAACTAGAGACTCTGATGTACTTATCCTCTTGTTTAGTTGTACATCTGGTCTTCCACATCTCTTTCTGTCCTTGTTAGAGCCAGTTGTCCTTTGTCTTTGAAGACTGTATTGTACATCTTTGAATAAAATCTTCATTTTTTTTTCTTTTGCCAGTTTCAAGCATTGTATAGCCTTCATTCCTCAAAACAATGATTGACTGATGAGTTTCTAGAGAAAGCTGTTTTTGACCTAATATTGACCTTAAGACATGCCAGTCTATTGCATAATGTGGCAACTCAAAAACAAGCACAAAGGCTTTATTTAACGAACCAAATAGCTTTCAACTGTGTTTGATATAATGGCAAGTGATTTTCTAGTATGAAATTAGCAATTTACATGATTACTCAAGGATAAGGTGTTGGTAATGGCTGCTGGAAATGGGGCCTGTCTAGATTAGATCAAAAATGACTTTTTTCAAATAGTGATGGTGCTGTTTTTTACATCAGTAATGTCCTGACTATACTTGGTGATCAGTTGAATGCCACTTTTGTGAATTGAAGTACCAATTTCCTTCTGAAACAGCAAAATCTGTACATTATATATATATATATATATATATGATGCGTTAAAGAATTGTACGCAATTAATCGTGCCCCAGACTGTAATAATGAATATTCCTACCATCTGAGAAATTCAAGCTTAAAGTACCACCTTAATGTTTTTACGAGTCTTAGTCAACAGGGGACAGTGAGCGCAACTCTAGCTGTACAAGCAACAACCACAAACTACAACAGACAGCACAAGATAAGGTTGCATTCTTGCGTTCAATACAGCTGGAGGAAGTGTCATTTGGAATGCAGGGTTCTTGAGACGTGTTTTTATGAGTTTCAAAGTACATTTCACTTCACACAGCGTCCTAAAAATGCTCTGTTTATGATGCAATGTGACCAAATTGAGATGCTCTAATAGCTTGGAAAAACCCTTATAATAAGTCTACCTCAGACTGAGTGATGAATTTAATTGCAAATAGTGATGGAGAGTCGACTCCAAAAGAGTAAATTCCTCGACTCTGACTTGTCCTAGAATCGGAGTCGACTCTGATACAGGAATCGATTCTTGTGTTTGACTCTGTAACTTTATGAACAGGACGTTGTGATTGGCTAAAAATAATGAATTGGCATTCTTAAGAACCAATGTGTCTGTCTGTGGGAGAGAGAGAAAGCGGTAAGGCTCGTCACCTGGGCTGTAATTACTCTAACACCTGTCTCTCATTATAGTAATGGCAGAGGGAGACCTGATAAGGCTTGCCAGAGCGGCAGAGGAGAGAGAGAGAAAGACCAGAGTTTACGTGTCTGTTAACAGAGAACGAGTGTTTTTGATTTAAGCTGAAAAGCAGACTTTTTGTTTTAGTTAATAATAAAGACTGATCTTGAACCTGTTTCGTTGTCTCCTGACTCCTCCACTGCCCCTGAACTCAATCCTATCACAGCCTATTAATAGTTACTGAAGTGAATCAAGCAAGAAAATATGTGCGATCGGCATGGAAGCCATCTAGACTAAAGTAAGCTTCTCCCGTCCCACTAATGTTAATTTTTGGATTTGGGTAGGAGAAACTAGCCAGCAGTTACAGAAAAACTTCAACTTTATCACGGAGCTGCAATCGGATGCAATAAGCAGTGGATTGAGTGAGCTATATACGAGTGAAAATTAAACTATGATTTTTATAATTCCATTGATTTTCCACTCATGCTGGACAAGCAATTTTGGGGGGGTGAATTTGGTGAAAATATATTACTTGGGAAGGCACTGCCCGCTAATGGCCATCCCTGGTGATGGCCCTGAATATTGAAACTATCCTGGGGTGCGTTTCCCAAAAGCATCATTAGCCAACTATGGCCGCAAGTTCTATCGTTACCAACATAGTTCAACGATTTGGTGTTTTCCGAAACCGTAGTTCCAACAAACAATCGCAGATTGCGTCGCAAAGTTGTGTAGTTGGAACTACGGCTATCCACCTGTGGTTAGAAGCATAGTTCCTTGTTGGTTTGTGGTGTCGACGTCATTGATTTAGCAGCAGCTGGGGTGTGTTCTATTCAGAGTAATGGTGTGTTCCATTTGTACTTGGAAGTTGGAAATTCCGAGTTCCCAGTAGGAACTTTTAACTGGAACGCCCCCTCAAGTCAGAGTTCTGACTCAGAAACTCAGAGGAACCGCAATAACCTCAATTTCAATATAACACTTTCATATATGTAAAACATAATTTCCTAAATCACAGTGTAATTGTATATAGACAATATGCCCAAATAAATGAACAATAATTGTAGAAATATACTGTACATGTATGGCCATATATCTGATTTCTGTATGGGATAGCATGTCTTTGTATGTGGTTTTGTGTTTATTGTAAGGTGTTCACAGAAGTAGAATATAATACAATATGGAATATTCTCAACAGGCTATGTTATAGAAAACAAATGTATACTTCTTGTTTGCAGTTGTCTTTCAATTAATGTTTGTAGGGGGTAAAAAAGTTATGTCAGTCAGATGAAATAATAGAAAATACATTAACCAAACTGTAATCAAAAATGAAAAAGTAACCAAACATTTTCTGAATTAAATGTTCTCTGACTTCTGCTCCTGCAAGATGCATTCTGCCTTGATGTGGGTTCAGTGGATCATCATCATCAGTAGCAGCAATATCTTCATCATCATCAGCACCAGCATGACCCCCTATTCCTCCTCAGGAAGTTGAACAAAGTTCCGTGACTGCAATGTTGTGACTGGATTTTTTGAGGAGTTTTGGGGAAAGTCAGTATGGTGTTCATAATCTGTAATAGCAAAGGTGTTACTGCTGACTTGCTGAGCTACAGGCCATCACCAACCACCTCCATAAAACTTCCCACAGCACAATAATTCAAGGATCTTGGTCCTTGGAATCCAGAATTTTCTTAGGATGTTGTCATCAGATAGAGGGTCAAATGGGGAGAAATTTGTCCTTATGTATATACACTACCTGACTTCTGAATCGCCTTCTGTGCTCAAGCTGTAGGATTCTTTGTAAAGCCGCCATTGTTGAGCATTTGATACACAAATAGATACTGTATTTGTTAGGAGAGTCATTAATACACCTGCTACTGATGCACCTGAGGAATGGATAGAAACACCTTGGTGGCTAATAATCATCTAAATTAACTAGCTAAATGTGAATGTTTCATCAAAGCTTACATGCTGTTTTTTCCCCCATAGTTTTCATGCTGTGGCTTGGGATAAATGAGAAGGCTTCTCTTTAGAATTGTCTGAAGATTTAAATAAAGGATGTGTTTTGTGTCATGTTTGGCTTATATTATCATGGCTATTATCTTGTGTATTGAGAAAATCTTTACATAGCCAGCTTTAGTTACTTGACTGTTGTAGTGTGTGATGGTGGGTCATCACTGCAAAACAATAAAGGTTTGTATTTCATTCCATACATAGGATTCTTAATCACACTTACAGTATATCATTTATTAATGATATTATTCTGGTAGTTGATCATGAAGTAATGACATTGCATGACATGATTCACACAATAATTGCTTACATTTGATCTGGCATTCCAATGCTTCTGTGATGCACCAAGTCACAAGTATCACCTATTATGTGCTCATTTCTACTGAATGAATGAATTCCCAGTGTATTAGAAAAGCACTAACTCAAAACACATGTTAAAATAATGAGTATTTTTGGTCATCAAATGGGGTATTATATTTTGTATTTAAATTCAGATTGTGAAGGTTTTAACTTCTCTGTCACTGAAAAGCAAGTTGAAAGTCATATGTTTGTTGCCATGCAGCACCAAACAGCTTCACTAGAGCCCCATTTGCCAGACCCAGCCTGTATCTTTCACTCCAATATATTTATTTCTATATCTTTCATTGTGTCAGGAATAAAAGTTGCATTCTTATTGTTTTTGAAAAGTGTGCATATGTATGTGCTCAAGTGTGGTAAAGTGAGGTAAGAGGGAAACCCCACTATTGCAGCTCAATGCTGTGAGAGGTTGTGATGAAAACAAACACACCAGCAGCAGAGGGGCATGTGAAAATAAAGAGAAACAACGGAGAACAGAATATAACAGTAGTCCTCAGATGCCATGTTCGCTATTTACAGCAGCGTCGCGGGGAAATAAAGTCACTGTGGAGCTGCTTACTAACCAAACCGCTTGTATAGCCTACTGTAGTAAAGAGTACACCACTTACAAAGTGTTTACACCTCGTAGTAACATTAATCTCAAATGTGTTTCCTGTGAATACTTGTGATTGGATATATATGCAACATAGTTACTAGGGTTTCAGGAAACAGTCGTGACTAGCTAGTTAGTTTCTCTAACGAAGCATCGTACTATTTTTAATTATTTTAAAGTATTTAATAATGTCAGTTGTAATATATATATATATATATATATATATATATATATATATATATTCTTTTTTTTTTTTTACGTGTACAGTTTAGGTTATGATTCATGTACGTTTAGAATTAATGACTTTGAATGATCAAACTTGTGTAATTCAACAGACCACAGCATGGAGTGGACAGAGATATGGACATGTCACGCAAGCAATTTCATAGCAGGTGGTTTTGTGGTGGATGAGGAGAGCGTGAGGTCAAGGGAGGGGGGATTAAAAATTTCCTTCATCTTTTTAGCAGGAAATAACCCCCTGTCCTTTCTCAACCCTTAACCTTCCCCTCTTCTTATCTTACCTTGTAAAGACAGGGATATTCATCATGCACGGGCATCTCAATGGCTCAGTGCCAGAGGCTGCTACACTCTGGCCCTGTTTACATCTGGTATTAACTTCCATTTGGCGTGATCCAAACAAAAGTGTTCAGCACTGAGAGCTGTTTACACCTCGTAGTAACAGTAATCTCAAATGTGTTTCCTGTGAATAATTGTGATTGGATATATTTAGGGATGGGTCTCTGATTTTGTGACTATATGCATCAGTTTGATACTGGAGGTTTTAAAGCACAAAATGTGTTGCTTCCAAAAATAGATTTATTTTAATTTTGCCACAAATGTGATGTGCCGTCTCCGATAAGCATTTGTGTTTATAGTACAAATGTGATGTGGTTACATGTGTTTCTGACTACCTGTGTGGTTTGAGTGATCAGATCACAAAACAGATCAGCACAACACACTCTACAATAAAGAAAGAATGTGTTGGACTCATGACAGTGGAAATTGGGCAAATGTGTTTCGTAGTTAAGCAAAATTAAATCCATCCATCCATACACACACACCGTATATTTAGTTGCAGCACATTTTTTCATTTAATGAATACAATGAAACTCATTGTTGTGAATTAAGCATTTGAAAAATTTGATGGGTTAACTGTCTAAGCTTTCAGCGGGCTGCAGCAACTAATTAATATAATCTAAATATCACTAAAATGATAAAAAAATCAATTATGAAAATAATCTACAATGAATTCAGTTATGATTAGTTGAAGGTCTTTGCACTTGCATGACAAACCTCCATCTGTGACGCCACTTTACAGTAGTGAAAACGTATTTTGATAGGAAAAAAGACTTTTAAAAATGGTACAGAGCTGCATCTGAAAAGAGCCCAAACCAAGCACTATATAAAATGTTTGATAAGCTCATAGTTTTGTGTGGGTTGTCAGGTGCTATAACAGATTCCTTCTGCTGTTCAATGTTCTTGAGAGATATTTAACCCCAATATTTAATTGTCCTTCTTTTTATATTTGTTACATTTCTTTAATTTATATTTATATTGCAAGATTTTGCATTTGGGTTTTTTGTAGCCTTCAATTTGCACATTGTTTGAGGACACCATTCGGCAAAATGTGGAATAATGTTTTAAAATACAGGAAATTCAATTTGGCTTTCTCATTTGATTAACCAAAGAATTAATCAACAGAAAATAACCTATTATCAAAACATTGTTTTATAATGTGTTGTATTAAATCATGAGTGATTTAATGATGTCATACCAGCTGGGACATATTACCCTTGCAGGCTCACTATTGGCTGATTCAGTGGTTGAGGGTGGTCATTTTGGGTCGACATCTATGGGATTATATTTGTGCCAATTGTTTTGAACGTAACTTTTCAAGAAACGAATAAAAATATAAAATAAGATAATAAAGAAAATAAAAATAAAATCAAAGGCAAAACTGAAACTCAGTCTTCAAATAAACAGCATCATTTGTTAACGATATTCTCTGTTTGCGTTTGCTGATCAGGATTTACGAATGCGCTGCTCGAGTTTTCAGTCACGAGTCCAAAGTTTTCAGTTAGGCTCTCTGAATTTTCGTTTGCAGTTCTGGCACAAAACTCTCGTGTGGGCGGGGCTAACTGAGATGAGTTCTCATTGGCTATTGATTTTTTGATTGACAGCTCTTTGACCTGGAAGTAGAGGTTAGTCAGTGGAAGGGGCTCTGGTTCAGTTTTGCATGTAAAAGTGCGAGAATCTGCAAGCGTCTTCATAATTCATTAATGTTTAGTGATGTATATTTAGGCGTTTGCTTTTGTATTATATCTGTAGTTTTTTTCTCTCCTAATACTTTGTTGCGATAAGCTTTCAGGAGCAGCAATAACGAATGCCATCACCAAGAAAACACTTAATTACCCAGCACATGCACTCAAACCATCACAGTTCCCACTTTATTATTATTAATTCTGAAGAATTTAAACAGATTATGAAAATCACAATCAAGCATGGAGCTTGGTTTCACATGATGTAAATCTTTAAGGATATTGCATTGCATGGGTATTCAATCCAAATGTTTTTGTTGAAAGACATTTTAAATAGTGCTTCAAAATGTGACTTTTAACAAACCAGCTTAGTGGTTGATTTTAAAGTTTGAATGGATAAAACGATTAAAATTGTTGTGGAAATCAAATCACTTTATTAGTGCAGTTCCGTCAACATTGCAGTCATGTAATTATAAGATATTTACATTTATGCATCTGGCAGATGCTTTTATCCAAAGTGACTTACAGTGGCCTTATTACAGGGACAAACAAACAAAGTGCTTTGCTCAAGGACACAATGATGGTGGTTGTGGGGATTGAACCAACAACCTTTTAGCTTACCAGTTCAGTGCTTTAGTCCACTACACCACCACCACTCCGAAGACATACAGAATACACATCGTGTGTACACGTTGTATACAATATCCATATTACATAATACACACATTGTACACAATATACAGACAATAAAACAATAAATAACATAGACAAATAATAATAATAATAATATACATATTTTTTTATGTGTTACACCATTTATAATTTAACACTCATGAGGATGCCAACACATTAGAGGCTTGTTTCTTTTTATTTATTCAGTGTTCCTGTACTGTAGATTTAACTGTTACTGTACAATTTAATTAGTCTGGACAAACCATATATCATTTTATATGTCTTCACCTCAAGCATCGATAAGTGCACAATCAAGCTAGAGAATGATCATTCACGTTTATTTTCAGACATCAGATGTCAGTCATAATTTATCATCTATATAACTCACCTGTTCCTGGTCTAGAGATAAAGTTCTGTACAAATACACTATTATAATTGGTCTATAATCTTCAAGTGGTCTCAGGTATTTTTATAAGCATAAAGGATGTTAATATAATGAAGCCTGAATGTGACATGGAATGTGCCTGATGCAAGGGTCCTTCCTAGTGATGTATCTGTAACATAAGCTTTCCTTTCCAAGTATGCATTCTATAGTACGTGGTAATGAGTGCAATATCAGGTATTAATATTCATTTGTTTGTCAGAATGCTAGTCAGAGACTAGTGTATATAAAGTGTCTAATGTAGTCTAATAAAGTGTAACTGTTTGTGTACTTGTGAACTGTGTTTGTTTGAATCTAGAACGCAGAACAAATTTAGTAGAACATAGTCTGCATATGACTGCACTTAATGACTACAGACCTGTCGCCCTGACGTCTGTGGTCATGAAGTCATTTGAGAGACTGGTGTTGGCCCACCTGAAGAACATCACTGGACCCTTTCTAGATCCCCTTCAATTTGCTTATCGAGCAAACAGGTCTGTGGATGATGCAGTCAACATGGATTGCACCATATCCTGCAACATCTGGACAGACCAGGGACATATGCAAGGATCCTTTTTGTGGACTTCAGTTCAGCTTTCAACACCATCATCCCAGCTATTCTCTGGACTAAACTACACCAACCCTCTGTTCCCATGTCTATCTGTCAGTGGATTACCAGCTTTCTGACGGACAGGCTGCAGCTTGAGACAGGGGAAACTCACTTCCAGCACCTGTACAATCAGCACTGGTGCCCCCCAGGGATGTGTGCTCTCCCCACTACTCTTCTCCCTCTACACCAACGACTGCATCGCCAAGGACCCCTCTGTCAAGCTCCTGAAGTTTGCTGATGACACCACTGTCATTGGCCTCATCCAAGATGACGATGAGCCTGCATGCAGAAGGGAGGTTGAACAGCTGGCTGTCTGGTGCAGTCAAAACAACCTTGAGCTGAACATGCTCAAAACGGTGGAGATGACTTTAGGAGGAACACCCCAACACTGACCCCACTCACCATTCTAAACAGCACTGTGGCAGCAGTGGAGTCATTCAGGTTCCTGGGCACTACCATCTCACAGGACCTGAAGTGGGAGACACACATTGACCCCATTGTGAAAAAGGCCCAGCAGAGGTTGTACTTCCTTTGCCAGCTGAGGAAGTTCAACCTGTCACAGGCGCTGCTGATACAGTTCTACTCAGCAGTCACTGAGTATGTCCTCTGCACTTCAATAACTGTCTGGTTTGGTTCAGCTACGAAATCAGACATCAGAAGACTACAAAGGACAGTTCGGACTGCTGAGAGGATTATTGGTTGCCCCCCCCCCCTCCTTCAAGAATTATACACTTCAAGAATGAGGAAAAAGGCTGGAAAAATCACTCTGGACCCCACTCACCCTGCCCACTACCTTTTTGAACTGTTGCCTTCTGGCCGACGCTTCAGAGCTCTGAGCACCAGAACTGTCAGGCACAGGAACTGTTTTTTCCCTCAGGCTATCCATCTTATGAACAGTTAAATTACCCCATTGAGCAATAACTATGTGCAATACACAGTTTAGTCTTTTTTATATTTATCCAACACATCCAACCTCTTCTGCCATTTCATTCCTCTGGGAAAAAAAACAAAAACATTTGCACTGTACATAACAGATTTGTATTTGCACTGTACATAACGTATAACAGATTTGTATTAGATTGCACTACGTATGTGTATGTGTGTGTGTATGTATGTATGTGTGTGTTTGTACGTATGTGTATAATTCATTTTATTTTTTATTTTTTATTATTATCTATGTCTTGCTGCTGTTTTTGTATTGTTTTTGTATTGTTGTACACTGCAAGCTCCTGTCGCCAAGACAAATTCCTTGTATGTGTAAGCATACTTGGCAATAAAGCTGATTCTGATTCTGTTTCTTATAATATCACAGTATAATATAGCCTGGAGCTCCAGGTCATTCAAAGATGATGTCAGGGGATGTATTTATCCATGCAGAATAGCAAGATTCTAGTCTGATAAGGGGCAATGGATCTCTGGTTCCACCACTCCATCATCTGGGTCATAAGAATTTGGTTTGTGCTGTTAAATGAAAAGGAAAAGAGATTATAGTTAAACACAACAAACGGCTTTGAACTCCAATGTAACAAATGGCTGATCTAAATTATTAATTAATTTATTTTATTTTATTAGTTTTGTGATTACTTCTAAAACCAATTTCTAGAACGTGGATGTGGCTACCCTTAAAAAATTAAAGAAATGGCTTATGTCATTACTCATAGCCTCATTTTATTTCAAGCCCATATGTATGACTTTCTTTCTTTCATAGAACACAAAATGAATTTTTATGTAGAATGTTTGGGACTGATAGCCTCAGTCCACATTTTCACATATGTGAAAAAGAAGAATTTCACTGTATATGTGCAAATGTATAATGTGTGATAAATAAAGAAAATTAATTATAATTACAATTAAATTAATTATAAAATTACATTCACTTTCATTGTATTAAAAAAAAAGTACTGAAACTGAATTATAACATTCTGACTTTTGTGTTCCATGGAAGAAGGTCATACAAGTAAATAATGACAGAACTCTCATTTGCTAAATCCATACAAATATAAGTCATTCCTTAATCGGGTTAGAATAACTTCGTCCTGACAACTAATGTACAATTAAACATAATATAATTAAAGAACGGGCTAAACCAAGATCAAACTGCCTTATACTGTTCTGCTCACTAAGGAGCCTCTTATAAGACAGGGAGGAATTGTTTTTTTTCCCTTGCAATTAATTAACAATGATTTTACAACAGTAACCATAGTCGAACTAAGGTATTTGTAGTAAAAACCATAGTAATCACATCATTTGCCATGGTTTTACTATAGTAACCATAGTTTAACCAACCAAAAAAACATGGTTACTACATTCATTGTTGCTACAATATTACTACAGTAATCCAAGGTTTCCGGCCAAAAAAAAAAACCCTCCCTGTCTCAAACCCTCCCTGTCTTTTGTCTGAAAAGGCAATAACTTTAAGATAATTACTCTTAATTATACTGACTTACCTCAGGCAGCCTCGAGTGTTCTGTTGATGATGATGACAACGATGAAAAAAAAAAGTTCAATAATGATAATAAAGCAATATCACACTGGCAATCGTGCTGTATGGGCCTATATCAGCACCGCTGTGATTCGGCCGTAAGCCGAGTGCCGCAGTTAATCACAGCTGTGCTGATTTAGGGCCATACAGCACGATTGCCAGTGTGATATTGCTTTTATACAACAGTTCAACGAACAAATAAACAAAAACAAAAAAATTAGGAAAAGATGAGGATTGTCATAAAAAAACACCACGGATCAGGATCTGCCATTGCTAGTTCAAAAGATGCGCACAAGACTCCGTTACTAAATTGAAAGCTCCACTTTAGAACTAGTAACGACGGCTTGGGCTGTTTCTAACAAGTTACTGGAGACACAAGAATGTGTGTGTGATTGTATTTGAGAGAGAAAGCGCAATTAAGCATGTGCGATTACCTGCATCTGTCTCCCAAGTATGAACAGTAAAGCTGTTGGTGTTTAACTCTATTCCTCAGCTGTAGTGTAGTGTTAGTCAGCTTGCTGAAGATGGTCAAATACATCCTATTTTCTCTGTGCAAAAATAGTCATCCGAGCAGGGGTCCTCCCTGAGTATTTCATGGTAGCCGGTGTGCAAAAGTCATTCAGTATAGAAACCATTCTCTTCTCCGCCATGTTAAATGTTTACATCTTCTCCCAATGTGGAAACTCCAGTAAAATAAGCTCCTTGAGTATGTGTGATTACTCAGTGTGTTGTGTCTCTCAGCTGTCAATGACTTCAAAGAAACTGCTCACTTGCTGACTGGCAGCCCTGACTCAATAACTCAACTGGCTCATAACACATGAACATGGTCTTTTGTCGCCACCTGCTGGCTAAAATCTTTAATGTCACAGGGATAAATGAAAAGACTGCACTGCTCGTACACTTTAGTTTAGAACACCACGAACACAAACAGAGTGATACAAACAGTGAAGCATCCAAGTGCTTATGTTCTGAGACATCAGCACTCTTGGAACGTCTCTTGTCCAATCAGATTCGAGAAACAGAACTAACTGTTGTATAATTTCAAAGAACCTTTTGAGGATTGTCAACTTAAAGGAAACTGAATCAATATGTGATCATTGAGAAGGATCCAGCAGGAGTTTCCCTGAAAGTCCCTCACTCTCAATGTATGTGTGAGAGAAATGTATTTACTATAAGACATTGCAGGAAAGAGGGAGATTCTTCAAGTTAATTAGGAGAGGTTTCTGTAGATACTGTGGGAATGAAGGCGGGTGTTTCTGAGCAAGAGATATTCTCACAAGAGACTTGCACACTTTCCTCTCATTCTCACCTTCTTTCACCTGTCAGGACTCATCAAATGTGTAATAAGGTTTTCTGTCTACATTATATAATGTCATTTCAGTAACTAGATAGAGCACAGATGTGCTAAGTACATTATATATGAAGGTCTAATGTCCAGATCACTAGCTCTTCATACTTAATACTGAGTTCCAGAACCAGACCTTCACATTTAGTGGGTGTGTATATGTGAGGGTGGGTGTGAATGTATTCCGTTTTCATTTTGATTTTAGGATAAGTAAATGCCACATTTCACATATTTATGTGAATAATTTCATACGTTATCTTCATAATTTAATTTTATTACTGGAAATATTACATTTAAGATGAATACACATTCTTGTTGAAATTAATTCTGTAATTTATTTTAAACACATTTGTGTTCAGTTATTGTATTCAGTTGATTTACCTTTAAAAACTTTTTTTAATAAATATATATATATATATATATATATATATATATATATATATATATATATATAATTTCAGTACTTTCAATTCAAAGTCATGTTTTTTATTATTCGTATTCGTTTTCTAAACAACGTTTAAGTTACGATTATTATCACCCGATGTCTGTGATTTCATGTACTGATTCGGACGGGACTAAGATCACTGTGTTTATTACAGAGTTCAAGATGTGGGCATTACAGCAGGTTGAACACACTGAATTAATTTAGGTGATAAAATTAAATGATATTTTAAACTTTATCTGTTTAAGTTTTAAATTATCATTTAAATATACATTTTAAATAACTAATGATTGAATTTATTGATTTAATTTTAATTTATGAATTATGCATTATAAATTACTTATTTTAAAAAGCCTATTAAAATAAACTTCACATGAGTTTATAGAAGTGGCTGCTTATAATAAATCCACTGAAATAATAAACAATACTTATCTGTGAATTATATAATTATAACATTAGGTAATTGCGTGGAAAAATTACGATGAATGATGATGATGAACGTTACATTTATATAGCACTTTGCTAGACACTCAAAGCGCTTTACATAGTATAGGGGGAATTGCCTCAACCACCACCAGTGTGCAGCATCCACCTGGATGATGCAATGGCAGCCATAGCGTGCCAGTACACTCACCACACACCAGCTATTGGTGTAGAGGAGAGGGTAGAGTGATAGCGCCAATTCATGGAAGGGGATTGTTAGGAGGCCATGATTGATAAGGGCCCATGGGGGAAATTTGGCCAGGACACCGGGGTTACACCCCTACTCTTTACGAGAAGTGCCATGGGTATCTTACATAACCTGAGCAGTTTCCACGATTTGGCTTTCCTTTATAATTTTATTTTCGTATTTTTCTGTCGGATGAAAAAAAATAAACTATATGCAAATTGAAAGGCGCACAGCAGGCATTCTAGATGGTAGTTCAAGTAGGTCAAAATACATGAGGAAAAGCATTGTGAAAATTCAGTAATCAGCAATCACAGACATTTGCATTAGATTGACCATTGAGGACCATTGAGTTAACTGAAAAACATTATGTAATTTGCTCTGGAATTCTTACAGAAGTTGTGAGAGAAAAACACAGATTTATCAGATTCGGACGGGATTAAAATCACAAAGTATGCCTGTGAAACACGAATTTCTCTGATAATTACTCTGCTAATTCTAAGCGCAAATTAATTTTCGTGCCAGCGCAAAGCACAAGTAGGCATGGGTGGGAGTGTTTGCGCTAACTGTGGGTGTATGTGTTCAAATTGTGGGTGTCTTGTATGCCGGGTTTGAAGCACCAGCCAACCATCCAAATGCGAGTGAAAATCAACCGTGGCGGGTAACACTGTCAACTCACTAGCCAATTTGGTAGGTTATAATTAGAAGTTCTATCTATCACAATGCAGGCCATCTCATAGCCCTTTTCCACCGATATTGCAATGGTTCTCATGCTGAGCTTGTGCTTCGCTGGTTCACGGCCGGGGCAATCTTGAGCCTATTGTAAACCGGCCACGCTTTTCCACTGACCTGAGAGCTGGACGGTGACGTAACGTGTTACTGTCTACATGGTAGTTTCACTTGACTACCTCAAACATGAACAAACATGGTGCGTCACAGTGTGTTTGTATACGTGTAATTACATTATATTGTATGAACTATGGCTAAACTTGCTAAGTTCTGTAAACTGTTACAGTGAAATCATTATTTAAATTGGTGTAGCAGATGGTTGTTTTCATGGTTGTGTAGTAGAGAGGAGAGGAGAGGCAAGGATCTATTCTTAGGCTTTTAATGAAGGTGATGATGAAGATATCAACAACGAGGAGAACACAAAAAACAAATAAACTCTTAACTACACATTAACATACAAGTTAACTGAAATATATTCAGGAACCAATAGACATTCGAGAACTGACAAAGCGTGATAGAAACTAAGGGTACATATATAAACTAGGGGAATGACCAAACACAGAACACCTGGGAACAAAGATGGGGAACACATGGCTGTGATGAGGGCAAAGAATCATGGGAAACATAGTTCGGGGGAAACTAAAGACAGAGGATATAAACCATAACAAAGAGTCCTTGAAAACATAATGGAGATTAACTGTGACAGTTGTATTTGTATTTTTGCCATAGCATATAATATTATTGATTGATAATCCCACCATTTTACTTAACAGATTACCACAATCTTCAAAAACAAACCAATGCACAAAATAAGATGACAACAGTGAAAGAAAAGCTAACAAAGTCGGCAAATATAACAACTTACTGAGATCAGCTGCAGAGGAAACCGGTGATTCACTATTTATCACAAGTGTTACTGGCTGATGTAGGGCTTTACTTGTTGTTTAGATCAGTGTTACTATCAGAAATTATTGGTAATTATTTCTTTAGTTATTAATTAATATTTAAATTAATTAATTTAATCTAAATCATTAAAACCTCATATGGGGCTCCAATAAATGCAGTGCGCTACGTTTAGGAGCGGGTTTGGTTATTAGCAATAATTAATAATTATCAAAGATAATTATTAATTATTAAAATCAATAGAACATTGATGAGAATCAATGTTAGCTTTTTTAATCCTTTAAATCAACAATTATCAAAGATAATCACTAATCATTAACATCGATGAAACATTAATTAAAATGAACACAAGCTTACTGATCCTTCAAATTCAACAATCATCAAAGATAATTATCAATTATCAAAAATCAATAGAATATTAATAAGGATTAATATTGCTGGGGCATCACCCTGGAATCAGGGACAAATAACCAGATAGTATAACAGTCTCAATATTAGATTGTTTTCTTAGGAAAATCGACATCCAAAGAATATCGATTTTCGAGAAAAAAACAATGAATGAAGGCTTGAATCCGAGTACTGACATCCCGTTAGCATGACTCAGGTGTATGCAAAACAAACCAAAACACTTCTCTTTGAAGTATAACAAAGTTTATTTATGCAGTAATATCAATTAATAATTAATACAATGCAGTCAATAAACTTCCGGCTTACAACTACAAACTAAACAGTGATATGATTAGATATGGAAATCAAAATAATCCTATAACACATGAGGGTGTGTGTGTGAGAGTGTGTGTGTGTGTGTAAGGAGGGACGAGCACAAAATGGCGACGTGACTCTCGTGGAGAGTATGTCATGCGAGACTTCCTGCCAGAGAATATGGCCACGAAAGTGGGTGGAGAGAAACCAGTCAATGGTGTCTACCAGTTTACCGCATGTATCTGCTTGTACAATAGCTTAGGGACAAAGCTGAGCTTTATCACGAAGCTATCTACTAGCCAAAAATGTGTGCGAGAATGTTTTTTTAGGGGTCGTGTGTGTGTGTGTGTGTGGTTAGTACGAGAGAGAGAGAGAATTAAGTGACGGCCCCAAAGCCGGTTTCGCGATCGTGGGAGAGAAAGCAGCTGTTAGTTTATCACTCAGAGACACAGTGGACAGCTCGTAAACCGTCCCACAGTCTTTGATTCTTTAGTGGATAAACTCAGTTTGCCGGTCTCACCTGCGATGGTGGAAATGCACAACAGTCCAATGTGGTTGGACTACAATACAGCAAATCTCATTCATGATAATTAATAACCTGAGTATTAGCCGCAATTAGCGGACTCAGTGGTCCGTAAACTGTACAAGCAATAACCTTGATACACAAGAATAACACACTATAATATTCTATTTCTGCCCAGACGTAAACCTCTTACTTGAATCGCATGAGGATGCAGAATGTGTGTTCATCTGTCCTTTAACGCCAACTCGGTCCTCGAGGCTCGGGTGATGACGGGAGGCCGTTTCCTCACTCTGTCGGTGGGTGGTATGGCTGCTGATTCTCGGCGGGCTGGCGGAGAAATTAGCGACGTCGACTTGATTGAAGATGGAAGAGAAATCTTTTCTCTCTTCACTTCTGCAGACAAACGGATGAAGATGCGGATTGCTCGGCGGTCTCCTTCAGATCCGTTAGAGTGTTCGGTGGAACACAGAGTAATCTCAACTCGTCCAGCGAGATGGAGATTGTATGGCCACAGTTTCAAGTCGGACGTTACTTCCTTGTGCCACGAGGCTACACCTGAGAGCAGCGATGAGCTGTGTCTGCGCACGGCGAGCAAAGTTGCTGGAAGCAAATCTCGGAAGCATTTCAGAAGTATTTCTACTCCTGATGATGTCATGGTTGAGGTGCGTTCTGTCGTGTGCCTCATCCAATAGGAGTTGAGAGTTCGATCCTTTAGTGAGCAAGGCTTCATGGGATTTGTAGTCTGTTTTGGACTCCCTTTGTTTGATTTTGGTGCGGTTTTTATCAGTAAGACTTATGACTTGTTATGTGGGCCTGAGTTAGAATTAACGACAGTGTTAGGCCTGCCTTTGTCTTCTATCTGAATACATGAGGCCCAACACTGAATTCAGTGCCCCGTTAAGTTAGCAGGCTGGTTTGTGTCCGAGTCCAAAACATCGTTGCTCCATCCATGATGTAGAAACGACCTTGGGCAAATAGCCCAAATGAGGTCTTAGCACCACTCTTGAACACCCTGGTGCAAAATCAATACATAGGGGATTGATTGACAGGGCATGCAAATCACCAACCCTTTTAAATGATGCCAATGCTACTAGTAGGGCTTTAAGAGTCAGAAATGTATCAGCGACTTTTGCCAAGGACTCAAATGGAGCACCCGAAAGTGCCTCAAAAACAACAGATAAATCCCATAAGGGAACGTGGATGGGACGAAAAGGTCTAAGCCTGCGTACCCTGTGCATAAAACAAGAGAAAGGAGAATGTCTACCGACAGAGACTCCATTGATAAAAGCATGCCTAGCCGCTATAGCAGCAACATAGACTTTAAGCATTGCCGGGGAAACCCCAGCCCCAAAATGCTCTTGCAAAAAATCTTGCACTGTACCGACAGGGTGGTGAGCTGGATTTTCACCTTGTGCTGTGCACCAAAAAGCAAAAATACGCCACTTGAACGTATAAAGCTTCCTAACTGATGGAGCACTTGCATTCAGAATGGTATCAGTCACAGCAGGTGATAACCCATCATTCAAAAGAGTGCCACATTGATGGAACACACCCAAATGCTGCCCCGAGCCTGAGACAACATGTCTATTCTGACTGGAATCTCCCAAGGAACTTCCTCCAAGAGACAGACCAGAGTCGAAACCCATGCTTGAGATGGCCAAGAAAGGCACCACTAACAGAAGCCAAACCCAATCTTCCCAAACTCTCTGCAGAACTGCGTGCAGCAGACTGATTGGTGGTAATGTGTAAAGACGCGTTGTTGGCCAAAGATGCGCCAATGCATCGATGCCCAGCAGTGCCGGGGCGAGAGGGAAAACCAGAGGGGACAGTGTGATGTCTAGCTCGAAGCAAACAGGTCCACTTCCGCTCTGCCGAACCTTCTCCAGATTTGCTCCATAATCTGAGAATGTAATGTCCACTCTCCAGGGATCAAGCCCTGTCTGGACAGGAGATCTGCCCCCAAATTCAACCAGCCTGGGACATGCACTGCTCGTAGAGACAGCACATTTTCCCGTGCCCACAGAAGAATGCGATGTGCCAATCTCAGCATGGCATGAGAACGCACTCCTCCCTGGCAATTTATGTAGGACACAACCGGCTTGCTGTCCGACCGAATGAGGACATGGCTGCCCTGAATCTCCGGGAGGAAAATCTTTAACACGAGCAGCATCGCGAACATCTCCAGACAAATTATGTGCCAATATTGCAGCTGGCCCGTCCAAACTCCGTAGGCTGGATGACCCTCGTATACAGTGCCCCAACCCATGGAGGAGGCATTTGTCATATTAACTTTGTGGCGACACACCTGTCCCAACGGAACAGCCAACATCAAAAGGTTGACTTTAAAGAGACAGAATGCATGCCTCAGTGGTTGAAGTCCCTTTGTGGAGTTCATCCAGCACTGAAAAGGCCCAGGTGAATGAGAGTGGAAGCTGTAATCAAGAAGCCTGTGAAATGTTCTCACAGGGAGAAAGTGTCCCACTCTGAACATAGCTAGATACTGGTGGAATAACAGAACGTGAACTGGAGAAAGACGCACCTGCATCACCCGTGAATTCAGCTCCACCCCTAGAAACAGAGTTTGTTGCCTTGGCAATAGGACACTCTTGTGTAGATTTACACACTGCCCTAGATTGCTCAAATGGCTAGAAATGACATCTCGGTGTTGGGCAGCCAAAGTCTCAGAGTGGGCTAGCACCTACCAGTTGTCGAGATACGTTGAATACTTTTTTTTTATATTAACATTTTTATTGATTAAAAACAACAAAAAAACAGGATTACACAAACAGAACATACACACACTGAATCAATTTATAAAATAACAACACAACCCCCCCACTATATACATCCAGTGGTCTGACACAAAATGAAAGTAACCACACCCTTATATAGCCTGTCACTGAGCACCCTCCAATAAGGCCACAAACCTGCCCCATTTTCTGTAATATGCAGCCTAATTGCCAAGCCGTCTATACGACATCTCTTCAAAAGACGCTACCTTGCCCAATTCAGTGCACCATTCATAAAAAGAGGGAGCGATCGTAGATTTATCTGAAATTATCTGTCTCCCGATCATCACGCCAATGAGGATCCAGCTCTTTGCATACCCATCGGCTATATCAATAACCGCCCCATCACCCAACACGCAAAGTCTGGGACAGAACAGAACCTGAGTGCCCAGGACCTCGTAAACAAAATTTTGGACTCTCAACCAAAACTCCTGAATCCTCAAACAATACCAGAAGGCATATATTAAATTGCCATCCTCCAGCTAGCATCGCCAACAGGTGGGTGTGTCTTTTAAACCCAGCCTATACAATCTAGAGGGGGTCCAATATAATCGATGCAAAATCTTAAATTGCATCAGATGCACCCTTGCATCTCTAGATGTAGAATTGATGTTTTTGAGGATCCTAGTCCACACTCCCTCCTCCAATACTAAGTTCAAATCTTTCTCCCATAATCTCTTGAGAGAAGTTGAAGTTCCGTTCCCCAGACACTGAATTAACAGTGAGTAATACACTGATGCCTCATGACCTTTCCCAAAAGCATTAATCACCTCTCCCAGAGTATCTGCTGCTTTAGGTGGATGTATGCTACTCCCAAAAATAGTACAGAGCAGGTGGCGCAGCTGTAAATACCTATAGAACTGAGATCTGGAAATCCCAAAATGCTGAACCATATTTTCAAACGTCTCAACACTCCGCTCTCATATAGGTTGCCGAGTGTAGCAACCCCCCTCACAATCCACTCCGACCAGCAGAAAGGGGGCCTATCAATACCTAATTTTGGGTTCAGCCATATGCTCGAGTCGACATTTAAATAAATGTCTGAATTAAACTCTCTGGCCACTCTTGTCCAAATCATGTGCAAATGTGAAATAACGGGGTGTGACTTAACTTCTCAGGTTAGTTTAATAGAAAGACTTTGCAATGGTGAAATAGGGGCAAGGACTTCCTGTTCAATAGAAAACCAGGGAGGGGCTCTCTCAGGTGGAAGCGACCAATGAGCCAAATGCCTGAGACCGAACGCATAATAATAAAACAAAATCTTGGGTAGTCTAACCCACCTTTGTCAATCAGCCTATGTAATATGTTGGAAAGTAGTCTGGGATGTTTACCATTCCAAATGAAGGACTTCACAATTCTATCAAATTGCTTAAAATAAGAGAGGGGGATATCTATAGGGAGTGACTGTAGCAGGTAGTTAAATTTTGGAATACAGTTCATTTTAATAACATTAGTCTTCCCAATCATCGATAAATGTAATGAAGCCCATCTGTCCACATCGCTCGAAAACTTTTTAATTAAAGGGTCAAAATTAATTCTAACTAAATCAGACAAATTTGCTGGGAATAAAATACCCAAATACTTAATGCCCCGTTTGGGCCACTGAAAGGCGCCTGGCTGAAAGGCCGTTACTGGGCAGTACGCAGTCAGAGCTAAAGCTTCAGATTTAGACCAGTTGACTTTGTATACAGAGAACTTGGAAAAGGAATTAATAATTTTGTGTAGGCAAGGCATAGATCTAGTGGGGTCAGAGACAAATAATAAAATATCATCTGCGTAAAGCAGAAGTTTATGCGCCACATCTCCCGCCACCACCCCTGGAAAATCATCCTCCTTTCTTATCGCAGCTGCTAATGGTTCCAGGGCAAGACAGAACAATAATGGGGAAAGAGGGCAACCCTGCCGAGTGCCCCTATCCAGAGTAAAATAATCTGAAATTAATCCATTTGTTTGTACCACTGCTACAGGGTGTCTATAAAGTAACTTAATCCAACCAATGAATGTACTTCCGAACCCATACATTTCTAAAATCTTAAAAAGATAATCCCATTCTACCATATCAAATGCCTTTTCGGCGTCAAGTGAAATGGCAGCGACCGGAGACTGATCATTCGCTACTGACCACATGATATTAATGATATGCCTAATGTTATCAGAAGAGCTGCAGCCCCGAATAAACCCCACCTGATCTATATGTATAAGAGATGTTATAACCTTACTTAAACGATTAGCCAAAATTTTTGACACAATTTTTACATCTAGCTGGATCAGGGAAATTGGACGGTAACTTTTACACTCGCTTGGATCTTTGTCCTTTTTAAGAATCAGACTGATCTGGGCTTGTGTCATAGTTGGAGGAAGCTTTCAATTCTTTAATGATTCTGTATAAACTTCTAACAAATGTGAAGCCAGTTCCGTAGCATAAGATCTAAAAAATTCAGCAGCAAAACCATCTGGCCCCGGAGCTTTGCCTGTAGGTAAGGCCTTAATTACCTCATCAAGTTCCTCCAAGTTTGTCTCAGAACCAAGATAATTTTTTTTGCTCAGTTGTCAGTTTAGGAAGTTCTAATGGTTCCACAAAGTTTCTAATATCTTCATCAGTTGACGAAGACGTAGAACTATAAAGATCAAGATAGAACTCTTTAATAGCATTATTAATATCAGTGGCCGAGGTAAATATTTCACCACCAGCAAATTTCACTGAGGGAATGGTAGAAAAAGACTCTCTCTGCTTTATATATCTAGCCAAAAGCTTCACTGCTTTGTCCCCCGACTCAAAATATGACTGTCTTGCCCTGAATAACCAAAACTCCACTTTCCGTGACAAAATAGCATTATATCTGAGTCAATTCTCTGAGGCCATCAGACGAAATTCTGCGCTTCAGCTCTGCCTCTGCACTTTTAATATTCCCCTCCAACTCCACAAGTTCTCGTGCTTTGGATTTTTTGGTGAATGAGGCATACTGTATGATCCGACCCCTAAGAACCACCTTAAGTGCCTCCCAAGCCACGCCCACAGAAGATACTGAGGACCAGTTGGTCTCCATATAAACATTGATTTCGGTCTTTAACATTTATTGGAAATCAGGATTTTGCAAAAGGGATACATTAAAGCACCAACTATATGATTTATTTTTCTCCGTATGTGGCAACCTCACCAGGGCGTGATCCGAGACTAAGATGTTTCCAATTGAGCAATCAACAACAGATGAAATGAGGGACTTAGATATAAAAAAAAATCTATTCTAGAATAAATCTTATGGACTGATGAAAAAAATTTATAGTCTCCAAACCCAGATGGGTTCATGGTTTATAGTCTCCAAACCCAGATGGGTTCAGAAGTCTCCAAATATCTACAAGACCAAGATTTTTACACATCCTGTGAAGCGTAACTGTTGCTCTAGGGGGTTACACACTTTTGCTTCACTATGATCAAGAACTGAGTCCATCAAACAATTAAAGTCTCCTCCCAATATTATATCATGAGGGGTGCCAGCGGTTTGCAGCATCCCTTCAAGATCTATAAAAAACCCTGATCATCAACATTAGGCGCATAAATATTAGCCAAAATCAACCTTTGCCCCTGAATTTCTGCTAAAACAATAATGACTCTTCCTAATTTATCTTTAATCTGTTTGAGAAATTTGAATTGTAGATGTTTATTTATCAGTGTAATGACCCCCCTGCTCTTACTTGAGCCAGCACTGAAGAAAACATGTCCACCCCATATCTTATCAAATTGTTCAGCTTCCTGTGGGGAAAGATGTGTTTCTTGAAGAAACACTATATCATATTTCTTACGTTTAAGAAAATAAATAACCTTCCTTCTTTTTATAGCATGCCCGATCCCATTCACATTCCATGTGGAGAGAGACAACTTATTCATATTAACATTTGACATATTGATATAATAAAAAAAATAAATTGTGTCAAAAACAAGATTACACAGACCACATTCCCCATTAATGTAACAATCACACCCTGAGCTTCCCCCCAAAAAAAAAAAAAAAGAAAAACGTGCGCATTAACCTCGCTCACGATAGCGCCAACCCGCGTCAATCCCTCTAAACTCAAAGAGTCCATGAACGCCTACGAGAGCCCCTGCGACAACTCTGCCATCGGATTGCTCAAGTTCTGCACAAATTTTGTGAGGCAAAATTACATAATAGAAAATACTTTGTAAAACAGACCCCAGCCAACAGGCGGAATAACAGAAAAAACATGTAGGCTCATTCACAGAACCGTCTCGAAGGTGTGATCCTCTGCAAAACAAACTCCAGCTGATATAAAGCTGTTCAGTTTCCTCGGACAGACAAACAATTGTTCAGTGAGCCGGCTGTTATGAGTTCAGCAGATGACTTATTCATTCTACTGTCCCTTAAAAATACTCCACAAAAACAAACTCCAGCCAACAGGAGGCATAAGCACAAAGAACGAACAGATTTATCCACAGCTGTTCCAAAGGAGTGTTATTCAACAGAACAAGCTCCAGCCACTAGGCGGAGCCAGCACGAAAAACAAAACCGGCATCCCAGTTCCTCGGATGATCAAGAGCCAAACTAACTGGAGGCCGCAAAAAAAAAAAAAAAAAAAAAAGAAAAATACACCATAACTTACTCACCCAGTCAACTTTATAAAAGATGTCCTTTATGTGAGTATGTAGATATTTTGCAGTCATCCATAGTGTCCATTCTCAATCTGACCGGGAACTTCAGTGTAAAAAATGATCTTATAAATAAATAAATAAATAAAATAAAAATAAATAAATAAATGTATTCATTTATCACACATTTGCACATATACAGTGAAATTCTTTTTTTTTTTCACAGATCCCAGCTAAGCTGGGGTCAGAGTGCAGAGTCAGCCATGATACAGTGCCTCTGGAGCAGATAGGGTCAAGGGCCTTTCTCAATGGCCCAACAGTGGTATCTTGGCAGTGCTGGGCTTGAACCCCCAACCTTCTGATCAGTAACCCAGAGCCTTAACTGTTAAACCACCACTGCTCCTTCCATCAAAGCAAAAGTTTCTTGGAGTCATGCCACAAAAAAAACTCCAGCCGCTAGGCGGAGCCAGCACAAAAAGAAACAAAAATGGCACCCAGCTTCTTCAGATAATAGAGTCCCTGACACGCGTGTCAGTCCACTAATATAAGAAACATCAAATGGCTTACTCCAATGTATTTATGAAGGAGAGTGTCTGTTTTGGACCATTCTTCGTTTCTAATCTCAGTTTGGCCGGGAACATCAGTGCAAAAGTGATCTTCTGTTGGTGTAAGAGTTTCTTACATTCGTTGAACCGATCGCGTTTCTCTCTTGTCGAATTCGCAAAGTCCGGGAACAAGAAAACATTGTGATTCCTCCAAGAAAGCTTTCTTTTGCTCCTTGCCTGGCGTAACACGAGATCTTTATCGAATGATTTCAGAAATTTGGCCAGAATCAATCGGGGCTTGTCTGCCTCAGCAGTTCTGTGAGCTGGGACTCTGTGAGCTCGCTCGATTTCCAGTTTATAACCTGTTATGTCGAGCAGACTCGGGAAGAGCTCGTCCAGGAATTTCACCATATCTCTGCCCTCTTCATGCTCAGGAATTTCAACAATTCATATGTTATTCCTTCAGCTCATATTTTCGAAATATTCCAGTTTTTCCAAAATTAATTCCAAATCTGTTTTGGACACTGGCGGATTAGCGGATAATTCCCTTTCCGATGACTCAAGATAATCGATACGTCTTTCAGCTGCTGTCATTCTTGTAAACAACTCAGAGAATTTTGTTTCCATCACCGTAATCAATCGACGTATTACAGCGAGATCCTCCAAGTCAGCAACAACCTTCGTCAGCACCACGAAATGTTGGACAGTTGACACTGAATTTCGTCTACCGACGTGCTGTCCAAATCGAGTCCCCGGTCCGCAGGCCCGTCAGAAGCCTCAGCTTGAACACGTAAGTGTCTTTTAATGTCTCCAGAGTCTGAGGATTTTGACTTCTTTGCCATGTTTACCGCAAAGAGTAAGTATGTAACTGGGTGTATCGAATCTCACCAGATTATAACATGAAAATAATTAAAAAACTAGCAAAGTTCGCAGAGCTTGTGTCTCACACGTCTGCTTCTCGCATGGCGTCCGTGGACTCGAATGTTGAATACTTGATGCTGGACTGTGGACTTTTTACCTGCCGAGGGAGCTTACATCAGTCACTATTACTGCTGTTTATGTTCCACCACAAGCTAATGCTATGTTAACATTAGAGGAGCTGCAGGACACTATCAATTGTCACCTGTCAGCACATCTGGACAGTATTGCTATAGTAGCAGGGGATTTTATATCATGCCAATTTACAGTCAGTTATGCCAAACATTTTTTTTTAAATATTAACATTCACACATGAGAGAAGAATACACTCGATCAGGTGTACACCACCATAACAGGGGCATATAAAGCTGCTGCACTGCCACACCTTGGACTTTCGGACCATGTATCCTTGCTTCTCATCCCTACATACAAACCAGCAGTTTGCAGGCAGAAACCAACACTAAAAACAATCCAAGTTTGGACTGAGGAAGCCACCTCAGAATTGCAGGATTGTTTTGATACTACTGACTGGAATATATTTGCAGATTATGTGAATCTAGAGGAGTATACATCAGCTGTCCTTTCCTACATAAACTTTTGCGCTGCAAGTTTGACAACAACAAAGGAAATGTTAAAATGTTTCCCAATCAGAAACCATGGTTTAACAATGAGGTACGTAGGCTCCTCAGGGTACAGGAATCTGCATTCAAAACTGGAGACTTACAGGCTTACAATGAGGCACGAGGCAATTTGAAGAGGGGCATTAGAGATGCAGCTATCCGGTCTTAAGTTACAATGACAGCACATTCCCAGACACATTGAAACAGTTCTTTGCTCGCTTTGACTACCAAAAGAGAGAAAATGTCTGTTCTGTGTCCAGAGATGGTACAGTCCATAATGCTATATCAACATCAGGTCAGATCCACCCTGCGTGCAGTTGACACTCATAAAGCGGCTGGACCAGATGGGGTCTCCGGATGGGTACTGAAGGCCTGTGCAGACCAGCTAGCAGAGGTATTTACTGACATTTTTAATCTCTCATTAGAGCAAGCTGTGGTTCCCACTTGCCTAAAGTCAGCCATAATTGAACCAATCCCTAAGAAAACAGCAGTGAATTATCTGAATTATTATCATCCAGTGGCTCTAACTCTCATTATCATGAAATGTTTTGAGAGGCTGATTCTTACTCACATCAAGGCTGTCATCCCTGCTGGACTGGATCAACATCAGTTTGCATATCGGACCAACATATCAACAGACGATGCAGTCATAAAATCTGTTCACACAGCCCTCACACATTTGGACCAGCCAAACACATATGTGAGGATGCTGTTTGTTGATTTTAGTTCAGCTTTTAATAACATTGTTCCTCACAAACTAGTCCAAAAACTGATGCACCTGGGCTTGGACAGTTTACTGAGCTTATGGATACTGGACTTCTTAAGCAACAGACCTCAAACTGTCAGGATGGGAGGCCGCATCTTGTCAACTTTGGTCCTGAATACGGGAACACCACAGGGGTGTGTCCTCAGCCCTCTACACATTCTTTACACATTACTGCTCCCCCATTCATCCCTCCAATACCATTGTCAAATTTGCGGACGACACCACCATTATAGGACTGATAACACATAACAATGAAACAGCCTATAGGGAAGAGGTTCAACATTTGGTGGAGTGGTGTACCAATAGCAACCTGGATCTTAACATCTCAAAAGCTAAAGAGATGATAATAGACTTTAGAAGATCCAGATGCACTGAGCACTTTGCCCTCCGAGTACTAGTAGAGGAGGTGGAGAGAGTGGAGAGCTTTAAGTTCCTGGGAGTTCATATCTCAACAGATCTTACATGGTCTGTTAACATCTCCCATCAGGTGTAGAGGGCCCAGCAGAGACTCTACTTCTTCAGGAAGTTGAAGCAGCTCAGACTTCCACAAAAATTGCGGTTAATTTCTACTGGGCCACCATTGAGAGTCTCCTGACATACTGTTGTACAGAGTGGGATGGCAGCTGCACTGCAGAAAACAGGAGGGACCTACAACGGGTGGTGAAGGTAGCACCTTGAGTGATTGGGACCCACCTCACACCACTGACAGACCTATACACTTGCCGACTTACAAAGAAAGCCAGCTGTATTATAAAGGACCCATCCCACCCTGGACATTGCCTGTTCTCCCCTCTCCCTTCTGGGAGAAGATACAGAACAATTAAAACAAACATAAACAGGTTAAAGAACAGATTATGACACAGGGGCATTCATTAGACAAATGCCTTGTCCTTGTCACGAATATATGTGAGCGTAAGCCACAGATGGCGTTCCACTGCCACAAGGCCCGCCGTATTCCGACCAACAGCACGAGCAATATGTTTGGTTGCTCTTAGCCCCAAATCAGAAGCTCAGTGCAATTCCATGATGGCCTCAGCATCCAGTCCAGCTCCTTCATCTAAATCCCTCATACAATGGGCCTGGTAGGCTTGCAAAACTGCCAGCGTGTGCAAAGCCAAAACCGCCTGGCCCAAAGCCTGGTAGGTCTTGCTCAACAAGGATAATGCACAGCTTCGAGGAAAGAGTAGGCCTCGATTTCCATGTGGTTGCCAAAGATGGAGAGAGATGAGCAGAGATGAGCAGCTCTTCCATCACCGGAACCGAAGTATATCCATGGACGGAAGCTCGACACACATTAGAAAATTCAGAGGCCTATTGATTTGTGATCCTGGCCGAGTAAGGTTGATCCCAGGACTTCGAAATCTCACGATTGAGGTCTGAGGGTAAAGGGAGTGGCCTACAAGGCGTTGCTGCATGTTGGCCCGCTAAAAAACAGTCATCCAATAAAGATTTACGATTCTCTGACTGTGCTTCATCCGGCCAATCCAGGTGCAATTTTTCCACTGCACATGTAATAACCTCCAGCAACTCCAAATAAGTTACAGAGGGTCTGGAAATCCGACCGCTAGGAGGTGTCCACGCCAGCCTCCCACAAGTCAAACGGCCACGTGCTGCTGGCAGACATGCAGCCTGCACCAGAATTTCTGAAAGAGGCAAGACTTTCATGGAATGTCCTGACATTCGTTAAATCACACTGTGGGAAATCTGAACCCTCCAATGCGGCCTCCACATGGAAAAACCCCAGACAGGTAACACACATATCGTGGGAATCTTCACCGACGATGAACTGCTTGCATGAAGGTAAGCACATTTTAAATTCCACCCTGTGTTGCCACTCAAAAGGGAGAGTAATAATGATCCTCGCTTTGATGTGAGTCGTTGGTACAACACAGGCCAGACGAGATCGTGCACAGAAAAACAGAAAATATGATTCGATGGCGCGAAAGTGAGTGCTTTTATGGAGCCCGTGAAGTAGCTCCCTAGGGGCGTTGTTTAAGTGCAACCAGACAAAAAATTGGTGTGATTATACAAGGGCTTCAGACCACGTGACACTGAGGGCATGTCCCAATGCGATTACGCAGCTCAAGTTCCTACGAAAGGGAACCTCAGAATTAAATTACACTTGACCCAGCCCATTAGTGTGTTGCGCGTGAAATTTCGGCAAACCCATTTGCACCTAGAATTAGAGCATGCTTGCATGAAAATACTGAAAACTTCATGGCAATGCCCTCTGATTTTACACTTATGACTTAAAGGATAATGCTGCGCTTAGCACTAGTAGGGTGACCATACGTCCTCTTTTTCCTGGACATGTCCTCTTTTTCGGACCTTAAAAAAGCGTTCAGCCGGGATTTCTACATTTGCGAAAATGTCCGGGATTCGGCTTTAGTTGCATTACGATGTGCATCTGGTCTAATACTTCATTGTGTGTGCGCATACTTGCATTGCTTTAACCCCTCTTTGTAAGTCCCGCCTTCTCGCACAACAATTGGTCGATTTTAATAGGCTTGCAGCAACTATTGGCCAAATTCCTGCCTGTCAATCTCTCCGCGAACGCGTGAAGCGCTGTTGTGTTCGGCATCAAACAGTTGCTTGACAGTAGCAGCAAATGACAGCTGAGTGGAAACAATGCCCAAAACCAAGTGCAAATTTACAGAAGATTTGCACAAAAAATTCCCATGCTTTCGTCCAGGTCGAGATCCGTGGGAAGCAGAATGTATGACATGTAAAGCTGGCACTTATGTGTCAGTTGCTAATAAAGGTGCAAGTGATTTAGAAGCACACACATTAGCTCTATGAAGCATGAAGGGTCAGCAAAAGGTGAAAGTTCATCAGGTACATTAACGGACTACTTTTTACGACCAGGTAAAATTGTTATCACATTGCTTCATTTTCAATGGCTATTCAAAATAATAGTAATAGTAAATGAAGGTACACTCATAGCATCAAATATTTTATTTTAGTACATGGACATTCAAAAGAATGTTGGAAATTTTTATTTATTTATATATATATATATATATATATATATATATATATATATATATATATTTATGTTATGCTTATAGAATGTCTTTTTCACTCTATTAAAGTTTGCATTCATAGTAACACTGTTTTGAACCCTATTATTACTTAAAGTGCCCTGGAGTGAAGAGAATCTGTTTATCGCTGGCACGTCTTTTTTCCTTCATCTACTTCTTCCACTGACCCAGATTTCTTGGAACAACAACACAATGGTGTTTTGGCAAGAAAGGAGAGGGAGAGTGGCTTACATCAACGACTTAGTAGATGTTGAGTGGAGTTCTGGCTAGTTAAATCCCAAAAGGTGTCTCCTTTATATATAGTTTATCTCTATACTCTAAACACTGGGGGTTAGTTGAGTTTAGCCTGAGAAAGGACTGGTTGTGTAGCTGCTACACTGTAATCACACAATCTGCACTCTAATTATGGGTTGACTTTAATTACAATGATTCTATTTTGTCTTGTGGTGTGGAATGAGTGCTTGTTCCTGTCTGGGACTCTATGGGTTTCTCCTTGTCCTTTTTATTCTTGTTTGTTTTTCCACTGTCTAAATTATCAACTCATTTGACCTGATTTTCAATTTGAGTTTTACCACCCTCAGTTACAAATGTCCTTACGAGACATTTCTGAGACAAAGCTGATACTGAAATGAAGCAAATGAAGGGCAAACAGTCCCTCTGGGAATTTTCTGTTACACTTTTACTTAACAAAAGTGTTTCATACTGGTTGTGTGGCTATAAAGCTTTTGTTTACTCAAAGTGGGTTTGATTTAGCTTTCATACTCAACTCTTCTCCTCTTGTTGCACTATGCCTACACATAATGATTGTGCTTTCCCACTTTCACCCATAGGAAACACACACCCTTCCTTCACATAGGGCACCACGGCCAAACAACACCTCAAAACAATTTCCCCTCTCCTTCTCAGAGCGATGGACAATAGAGAATGCAGGTTCACTCTTAACAACGACTTCTCGCCTGCATCCTGTGTTTGTATTTTATCCGCCTGCCGTCGCTCTGATGTCTGACTGATATGATCTGGCAGAGTAATTAGAGTGGGCTGGAACTGTTTAATAAACACATGCTTACACACAATGCTGGCATCATTTGAGGGCTGGCATTCTGTATTTGCTGATTTGTTCACCTTATTATTGGTTTGCTTACAAACATACATAAGCCTCATATGTAAAACAGACTTCAGACCTGCGCATGCTTTCATTGGCACTTTCCCGGTGAGTTTACTGCAGTCAACAGGGAGACACCCCATTCCCAGTTGTCCTCATCTGGAATGACCTCTACATTAGCCCAGAGTATGATTGATTTGGACTGAGGGCTTTAGTCTCCAGAGATTTCTGCTTACCATGCAAAAGCACAGTAGAAGCTCTAAGCCAGAGGTATTCAATTAAAGTTCCAAGAGGTCTGGTCTCTACATTTCCTTCCCAGCAAAGGTCCGGATAATAATACCTAGCTTACATGGTGTCAATATTCATATGGCTTTGGAATTATATAATATACACTACCATTCAAAAGTCTGGGGTCACTTGCCTGAAATGTTTCTCTCGTACTCATACGTACAGTAAATTAGGCTTTATGCTGCGCCTCATGTCTATGCGCGGAGCAGGAAAAAGTGCGTTCAGCGCTAGGTAATTAAGCGCGTAGTGCTGGATACGCTTTATTCCCACTCTAGAGAGAAATACTTCTCTCTAGCGCTGAACACGCTATTCCTGCTCCGCGGTCATATATTGTACATGTATGCTTACACAATCACTTAGCCAGGTTTTAGATAACTAGCACAAAGATTTAGATCTAGGTACGGATTGAATTGTCCTTAGGTCCGGATCTGGACCGGAGTCTGCCTATTGAGTACCCCTGCTCTAAGCTACAGAATTGGGTTAGCTCTTATGGGGGGCTTATTGGCTCAGCAAACTGGGATTTAAATTAGGCCTACTGCAGTCTGAAATCAATTATCTTTCAGAAGAAATTATAAATATTCAGCTTTTTTTCTCTCTCTCTATAAGAGTGCCTTACTGTTTCTGTTTCTCTCTGTCCATATTTCCGTCTCTTGCATGTACAAGGACACAGAAATGCACACATACATTAGCAGTGACCTCATGTTCTATTTTACATTACAGCCTTGCAAAACCACACTTGACAATTTGTCCTAAAGATGAAAGCAATGAAGACACTTTCAAAATGAATAAATTCTAGGTTTATTTTCAGACTGATCTCACAGTGAAAACAGAAACAGTAGGTTGACTTTTCTTAAGCTAAAATCGGTCTGTGCTTTTCAAAATTTGAACACTGCCTCAGTGGCCAAAGCGGTAAGCATGGTTTGGCGTATGTGCACATGTGAGTTCCATTTTCAGGGTGGGGAGGAGGGTCCATGGAGGGGCAGCAAAAGAGATTTGTGAAGCGAGTTGTTTTCAGCTGTACAGGCTGTAATACACTGAAGAGGAATGCATATGATGCAAACATGTCTTATAGGAGATGATGCTCAACAGTGAGTCGGTATAATGTGGCCAATCCTTGGGTACTGGAAGTATCGGAAACAACATGCAGACATCCCATTGCTAGTTGGAGGCAGGTGGTATTAACAATGTAAACAACGGCGAGGGACATTCTCATTACAGAGAGACAAAAGTTCATATAAAGGTATATGCCCAGCAGAGGAGATGATGTCATCAGTATTTCAGTACATTTTCTCAGAAGAGAAAGGCTATAAAAGGCACTTTAAATGCCTTTATCTGGTTAAAATTAATTGTACCACAGCATATAAATGGCATGATACCTAATAGACATGGACTAAAAAGGACACAATTTTTAATTCATTAGGCCTTTTCACACTGCGCTTAACCCTGGGTTTTTTGAAAGCCTGCTTTAAGTCCTGGGTAAAGCAATGTTTCACACTTATAATTTTGAAAGGGGGATAGCACCAAGGTTATAAAATCCTGCTCCGTAGCAAGGTTAGCACCGTATTTGCAGTGCCAGTGCAAAGTATACAGTGTGAAACGATATGGTGTTAGAATGTTACATAATGCCTCAGTGCTATTCATGCGCTTTGTGCAGTCACAAAAACGTGCTGTTTACATTCTCCATCTGCGAGAAACCGGTAATCGAACAGTGATGGCAAACGCAATAACTTGTGTGATGAAGAGACAGTATTCTTTTTACATGCGTTTTTGTAGTATGTTTCAGAAGATGAAAGACCAATGTAGCTGATTTGCTTGGCAACATTTCCACAGAAGAACAGCTCTTCTGACAGTTTGCGTGTCCGTAGCGAGCTGTATTCATCCAGTCATTATAACTTATACAGTAAATATGCAAATAAGTAGTATTAGTATCTTCCTCACTGACCTACAGTATAAAAGCTGCAATGGATGGATTCCAGCACAGAGCATCATCCAAGCTGTTGATTTACATCTAATCAGGATCAGCTTAGAGAAATGCTGACTCTGCATCAGTGGCACCGAAGACTATCAGCCAGTAATCTGCTGTGGGGTTGTGTAGCATGGAGCCTGACCATGCTGAAGTGTTGTATTGCGTTCTGACAGAAAAACTAGAGAGACCTGTCTTGGGACTGCAAGTTTGTATAATGACATTGAAGAGTTTTGGGATGGAGGAAAGGTCAAATTGTGAAAAAAGACCAGACACTGATGCTGTATGTGACAACCAGCATCGATTAGGGTCTTCTGAAATGCAGAAATGTGCACAATAACAAATAATTGCTGACACTCACTAGCAGAGTTGAAATCAAGACACAGAACAATTCCAGATCAATACTAGATACTCTAAGACCCAGAGCAATACCAGACCCCCTAAAAATACCTTGTAAAAGTTTTCTTCTTAATGGAAAGGAGTCATCAAATTAAACACAAACAATACTTACTTTTATAAACAAACTCGCTTTTTAGCATAATCTTAAAGAGGCTCATAGGCACAGCACAGTCTCCGGGTGTGTACGTACGTAGCTCTCTCTCTCTTACTGGCATCTGGCTCGCTCCTAAATCCATCTCCAACTCTCACTGCAATGACAAACAGCTGTTAGAGACAATCATTGCCAGGTGATGATCCTTACCGTTCTCATCTCCTGATCTCGCTCTCCGTTCATAAGCTGGCACTCAACCACGCCCCTACCACCACAGACCTAGACAAATACCTGACCCCCTAAGAAGACCTAGACCAATATCAGACCCTCTAATAAGAGCTAAAGCAAAATCAGACCCTTTAGGACCCAGACTAATACCAGACCCCCTAGGAAGAAAGAGATCAATACCAGAACCTCTAAGACCCAGGCCAATACCAAACTACCTAAGAAGACCCAGACCAATACCATAACCCCTAAAACCCAGACTCAGGCCAATAGCAGACCCCCTAAGGCCCAGAGCAATACCAGATTAATACAAGACCCCCTAAGACCCAGAACAATACCAGATTAATACCAGGCCCCCTAAGAGCCAGACCAATACCAGACCCTCTGAGACCCAGACCAATAACAGACCCCTATGATCCAGACCAATATCAGACCCCCTAAGAATAAAAACCCAAACCAAAGCTAGATCCCTTGAGGCCCAGATCCAGACCAAGACCTGTCAGTCTAAGAACCAGTGAAATAAATTACAAAATGAAATAGAAAAGATTCTAATTTATTGCAGCATGAATTTCAGACACAAGTCATTTTGTATAATGTCTAAGTAGCCATTCAGAGCCATAGAAATCCTGCGGATCGTATGGAAATCTTGAGGTAATTTTTACCTTTAATCCATTGGAAAAAGACTGTGGCCTTGTCCGAGCTGAGGCACAAATCTAGACCAAAACTTGAAATTTTAAGACTACATTTATTTGTCACATTTAAGAAGTCTCAAGACCAAGACCATAAGATCAAGACACCAAACTCACTGGGGGCCTGGGTAGCTCAGCAAGTAAAGACGCTGACTACCACAACTGGAGTCGCAAGTTCGGATCCAGGGCGTGCTAAATCACTCCAGTAAGGCTTCCTAAGCAACCAAATGGCCCGGTTGCTAGGGTGGGTAGAGTCACATGGGGTAACCTCCTTGTGGTCACTATAATGTGGTTCTCACTCTCGGAGGACGAATCTCAGTTGCCTCCACGTCTGAGACAGTCAATCCATGCATCTTATCACGTGGTGAGTTGTGCGTATGCCACGGAGAATAGCGTGAGCCTCCACACACGCTATGTCTCCGCAGTAATGCGCTCAACAAGCCACATGATAAGATGCATGGATTGACTGTCTCAGACGCGGAGGCAACTGAGATTCATCCTCCACCACCCGGATTGAGGCATGTCACTACGCCACCACGAGGACCTAGAGCGCATTGGGAATTGGGCATGCCAAATTGGGGAGAAAAGGGGAGAAAAATCACTAGATTAAAAAGTTGGAGTGTATCTTGCCTATTTATATGGACATGACAGCAGTGGTCGAGAAAGTACACTTGCACAAAAGTGTGTGTGTGTGTTTATGCTCAGCAGAGAATGAAATGGAATGTATTATTGCTGTGCAGCACAGCTCGAAAGGCAAACCCATCAGATGACATTCAGAGCCACATCTTTTCCCTGCATTTCCTCTTTCCCTCTCTCTTTCTGTCCTTCTCTCCCTCCCACTCTGAATCGCCATGAATGTTGATGTCAGTGCCATGCCATCCCAGTGTGACTGGAAGTGTCTCATTTTTTTTAAGGTTGCAAGTGTTTGGTCATATCCTCTCTCTCTCTCTCTCTCTCTCTCTGGCCTCAGATTCAAATGTAAACTAGTTCATTTTCAAAAAAGGGGAGAATATTGGCAGACAGGAAAATGACTCTGAAGAAAATCACAGATGTTCCCAAGTGAACCCGACACCACACACCAATTAACATGAATTTGACTTGCATGGTTCCTTTGTCAGCTGGTCTTGTCTGTGTGTGATGTGTAAAGTAGAAATCCAGCTGGACTGAGACTGATAGACCACTGCTGGACATGCATTCATTACAACCAAGAGCTATTTTGAAAGGAAAATTAAAATTCGGTCATTATTTATTTGCACCTGTATGCTGTTTTTTCTTCTTCTGTGGAACACAAAAGAATACATTTTTTGAAGAATCAACGAGTCTGTCAAGCTATAGAAAGGACAGAAAACCCCACAACTCTGTCACTCTCTCTACCTCTTAATTTGCACAGTATTTTATTCTCTTCCTTCACTCTCTTTTTCCCTCACTCTTTATGCCAAATGGAAAAGAATGAAATTACTCTCTTTTATAGTATAAACCTCCATACTGTTATAGTTGATGCACTGTCTTTGACAAAATTCTGCATACATTTAAAGAATGTGCTGAAGGCTGTATTTTAAAATAGATTCTTTTGCTCGCAAAAGAAAGACAAAACAGTCTACCAAGAAATGTTCATCACTTTTTTGTTTTATCATTTTCTATCTGTAGTTATCATCTTTTCATAAAATGAAAGATTTCAAATGGGAGACAAAAAAGAAATATACACGCATTCTCTTTATAATAATTTAGCAAACAACGATAAGCGACAAGGTGTTTTATATATTGCTAGGCATTAGAACAGGGTAAAAGGGTGATGAATATCAATATGGTGAATGGGAATGCCAATCAGAGAGCTGTTAATGGTTTAAGAATTGCTCTTAAAGTGTATAAGAGTAGGATTAAGTCCAAATTCAGACCATATTGGGTTTACATGATAACATTTGCAAAGAAGAAACTTTGTTTTTGACCATCAAATGCAAAAGCAATCCATTTTAGATGTTTGAATTGCTGAGTTGTATATGAACTTGTAGAATCCATCAAAGGCTGGGTACAGGACAATTTTACAGCTAACAGTGGTCAGGAATATGGGTCATTGGGCAGTTATGAAGGAGCCTTTCCCCTTATCCTGCTGGTCATGTTGAGGTTCTTGGTTTGTGTAGTTCAGCTGCATGCTATATTTCCCTTTATATCTACATGATCCCTGGTGACATGTTGGGTTAGAAAAGTTTTTTTTTCATATAACGTATGAACAGTTGTGCACTTTAATTATCAGAAAATGTTAATTTGTAAGTTGTGACAACAGAACTATATGAATGTTTGTTCCCTACCAGATGCAAAATAAAGACATAACAGTCTACCAAGAAATTTCAGCACTTTTATTTTATCTTCAAAATGTTTCTATTTACACAAAATCTTCCCAAGTTTTAATTCAGGGGAGGAAAGGTACAGAATTCAAGCTCAAAGTTGGCAGAGACATTCAATGTTTCTTATATGAGGATAGAAAGAGTAGAAAGTGTTTATATACAGTATATTTGATTTCAAGATAAAACATTTAGGAAGGTTTCTGTTTTCTCATTTTCTACCTGTCGTTATCATCTTTTCATAAAATGAAAGATTTCAAATGGGAGACAAAAAAGAAATATACACGCATTCTCTTTAAAATAATTTAGCAAACAATATTAACAACGATAAGCGACAAGGTGTTTTATATATTGCTAGGCATTAGAACAGGGTAAAAGGGTGATGAATATCAATATGGTGAATGGGAAGGCCAACCAGAGAGCTGTTAATGGTTTAAGAATTGCTCTTAAAGTGTATACAATTGTCACTATATACATTCCTCTTGTAAATTTGGGGAAAATAACTATTTTCCTTTCTCAACCTATCAGTGGGGTTTAAAATAAGACTGTGGTTGGAAGCACTCAGAGTTGGACTCATAAGCTATGGTCATTCCTCCTGTTTGAGTTATTTAGAGATCATCTGACCAAGCTCAGACACATGAATACAATGACTGGTCAGTTAAGCGACACTTTATGGGAAGGTACATCTTTCGTCTGATTTGTACCATAAACAAAAACTCAACTTCAGACTCAATTCATGGAACATTCAAACAGGTTAAAAATGGCTTATAAAGAAAGGTAGGACTGATCACATTAACGTCAGATCTCACTTATAATTCATGAGTGATCAATATTAAAAGTTCATGCTCTAAAATTTATTTTGGCATCCATAATCAAAAACAATAATAATAATAAAAAAAATGCATTTCAACTTCAATACATATAGCAAAAACAGAGTTTGCCTTATATTATGTATTACTAAAGAAATCGGATTCAGTAGCTAATAGCACATCTGTTATTTCATTGCTGTCAATAGGCAGTTCCTCAAAGACTTACTCCTAACAGATATCTTGTTGCTTTAATTTTACAAAAGGCACTCTAGTGACCTTTGAAATGATAAATGGGCTAAATGTAAGATACAGTTTTGAGTTAAGAGGTAGCTGTGGGATATATGGCAAGGCTTTGACAGATAAAGAGGCGACACTGGGATATTACAGGCTGGGTTTATAATGGCTGACCCTTTTTTTTTTCTTTCTTTTTTTTTTTTTTTTTGACAAGGCCAGATGTTAAACAATTGAGAAAGTGATAATATTCTAAATATCCACTAATGCCCTATTTATAAAAAAGCTGAGTCATCAAGTCTGTATGGCTTGAGAGATGCATACAAGAATGTTTCCTCTAATGTGCTGTCATCAAAGCCAAAAAAAGCACTTAAAATGGACTAAACTTTAGTTTTTGCAGCACCACTCACTGGAGATTGGAGAAAACACATTACAAACATACTCACAGAGACTCTGATTTAGGGGCAGTTACAGGGAGGCACACACTCATAGTAACTGCATAGCTACATGAACAAACAATCAGATTATGGATTATATTTTTGGATTATCTGATTAAATCTCACTAATCTCAAAATCTCACTATGGCCAATTACCATTAAATGTTTCAGTCTTAAACATATCTGTTTATGTATCTGATATCTGTGTAATTAGTATTTTGTCACTAAGTATGAGGCTTTCAAATGGGGTCTAGAAGGAAGGAAATAGGATTATGGACCTTAGTCAGGAAAGACCGCATAATGATCTCAACATGGCGGCACTCATGAATGTGTACCCAGCACCATATGTAGAAACAAAGCAGCTTTTTCTCTAAGATTGACTTAAGTCTTTGTCTCATGAGTTTAAATAATTTCAAACATATCAGTCACAGCTTTTTCATTTATATCAAATAAGGCATCTACCCTGACTAAGGTCTATTAGGATTATTTCAGTGTGATGGCAGAGAAAGGAGAGGTAGGCACAGAGAAAATAAAGAAGCTTACAAAACACTGACCCAGCAAAATGTCTTCCATAGAAGAGGGGGGTGAACATAACAATTGCCTTTAAATTTTTTATTTTTTGTGGACATCCTAGCCAGGGAATGGATATTTCAGTGTTAGTGCTCTAATGTTCACACACTTGCAGTACAAAGAACCAAAGCAAATATAACAACTGATCTTCCTACTCTACAGCTACCAAATGCTCTCCGTAGACATCTTCAGAGAGCATGATAAGAATACCAAGTCTTTAAAAAGGAAGGATTCCCAATGCAATATGATCAATCATATTATCTGGTCTAGGCGTGGATAAAGAGTTTCAAATTTGGCTGGTTTGAAAATGGAAGGAGGTCCCAGGTAGTTTGTACAAAAGTTGAAACAGGCTTCAATGGTTGATGATTGTCAGTTGAGTGAACATGGACAGTAGGATTAAGACCAAATTCAGATCATATTGATAACACTTGCAAAGAAGAAACTTTCTTTTTGACCATCAAAAGCAAAAGCAATCCATTTTAGATGTTTGAAATGCTGAGTTGTATATGAACTTGTAGAATCCATCAAAGGCTGGGTACAGGACAATTATACAGCTATCAGTGGGCAGGAATATGGGTCGTTAGGCAGTTATGAAGGAGCTTTTCCCCTTATCCTGCTGGCCATGTTGAGGTTCTTGGTTTTTGTAGTTCAGCTGCATGCTGTATTTCCCGTTATATCTACATGATCCCTGGTGACATGTTGGGGTAGTCAAGTTGACTCGAATGGTGGAGGCAAGCTGTCCTGTTGGCTGGATGTAGAACAGTGGAATGGCAGAGTTTAAGGAGAGGTCTAGCTGGTCGATGGTGGAATGGGATAGTGGACTTCAAAGGCAGGACTGGCTGATTTACTCTGGAATGATGGATTAACTAGGGGAATCGGGCTGGTTGACAGTGGAATGGTGGACCTAAAGGGGAGGTCAAAGCTATCTCCCCTTCCTTGGCATTAAGGTGTGCTGGTTAGACTGAGGTCTGGATCTGAAACTCTCTAGATGCAGAAATTCTTCAGTGTCCTGTTATTGTAATCCTGAAAGTTTGTGGATTTTGAAAATTGTGAAGTAATATGTATGTGTTTGGTTTAGGGTGTGTCTCTGTGTTTTGGCGTATGTGGAAGTGTGTTTGTGTATCAGCGGGTGAGGCAGAGTGTTTTGTGAGTATTAAGTGTTTTTTTTTTGCTGTATACTTGTTGGGAAGCGTCAACAGAGGCCACCCCCATTCCCATCACTCGTTACTGGTTTCGAATCGTTCTTCAGTCGTGATTGATGACTCTTGCACATGGTGCCCACACTGACCATTGGCATGTCGTGTGGTAGAGCGAGAGTGGTGGGCAACACAGGTAGTGAGGGTTTGAGTGGTGCAGTCACAAATGGAATCCTGAAAAAGGAAAGCAAAATATTAAAATGAATCTCTAAAAACATTGAGATAGTGAGTAATTACCCTTCATAACAACTTCATGACTAGATTCTAAAGTGATTTCTGTGCATCTGCAATATTCTGTTCCCTAGATATGGCTTGGGTCCCTTCTTCAGTGTAAGTCAATGGGATTTTTAGTCTATTTGATCATCCAACAGGCAAAAAATCTTAGGTACATTTGTTTTCCAACCACTTCAACCACCCCTTTTGGAGCAAGTGAATAACTCATTCAGCTGTTCATGATTAAACACAATCACACATTGTCAACCAGTGTCTTACCTCCAGGGTATTAGAGCTTGTGCTCGTTGTGTCCTTTCCAGTGGCTACCAACTCGTCTCTTTGAGTTTTCATAAACCGCTTATTGACGATTTTCGTGATGTTGTCCGTCCCAATCAAGGATCCAGGGAGGCATTCAGGTTTTGGTTCATCCATGGTGCCCACTGGTGCTGTCCTACTGCAAACATTGCGGAAAAACTCCTGGACCATGCCATATTTCTGAGCTCCAGCTTCTCCCAGGCCAATACCTATGCTAGGACAGGAGGGTTTCCCAGCGGCTTGTCTTCCTGGACACGGATCTGCTTTCCATAAGGATTCAACACTTCCGGAGTGTTCCACCACACTGAAGAGACTGGACAAGCCATCATTGAGGCCGCTAAGCACTGGACTGTCACGGGTGGTGGTGGAACGTGCCCATGCAGAACCATTCTGTGATCCACTGCGGTTTTGGAGATTCCAGACACTGCGTTCCCTTGAGGATGTGGAGGATGTCTCAAGTTTGGAGGAGGAGGTGGAGACCCTGCGGCTTAGCTTGGGTGAGCCATATTTGGGTGAGCAACAGGGTCTATCTATGCGACTCTGAACTTTCTCCAGTGATGAAGAGATTTGTCTGGAACGTGCTGATGCAAGTGAGGTGTATGGACGAGGAGACCATGCTTTCCCTTGAAGGCCTCTAATGGATGGAATAGGGCTATCCGTTTGTAGGCCAATGCTGACCAACTGTGCCGTTTGCGTTCCTGTGCTGGAAACACCCACAGTCTGGCTCCCAGTATCTTTGCTGCACTTTCTCTCCAGGGAACTGGAGCGAATGGCCTGTCGCACGCAGTTTGTCATCTCTTTCATGTCATCACTAAGGTTGCCTGAAATCTCCAGTCCATGGAATGGAGCAGAACCTCCCGTTCGTCCCTCAAGTAGGTCTCTATGCTGCTGTGAAAGTGAACTCAACCATTGCTCATAAGACAATGAGGAAGTGGTTGATAAGGGTGCAGATGCAGAGATCTGACCTGATAGATCCAGATGATCTCTGGATCTGTCTCTAGATGAAATTCCTTGCCTGGGCTCCTGCTGGGCCTTTTCATTGACTGGCCTCCTCTCCATTCTCCTCACTGTAGGAGGACTATAATAGATGCGAATGCCTGTCTTATCTGGAGCGGTGTAGCTCCTTTGGATGTACTCTTTGCTGAGCTCCAGTCCTGGAAAGCTGCTGTTGGAGTTGGTGCTTGGGCAGTCCCATGTCTTAAATTGGTCACCCTTCTCCAATACAGCAGAATCGCTGGTCAGGTACTTCCAATTCTTCTTGTTAAGGTCACTCAGGTCAGTGCGAGCCAGCAGGGATGTATGGGTGGTGGATTGGGGCTGCCCAACATTCCCATCTGGTACTCCATTAACATTATGACCAGGAAGGAAGAGACTGGTGTCCAGTAAACTCTTAAATTCTGAGAGGGTGGAAACTGATTTGGTCCTATAAGGAAATAATGGAGATTATTCTAAAATAATCAAATGTCTGATGACAACGTGATGCAATTTACACATCATGTAAGTCATGTTACCTTTGTAGGGCAGAACTGTTGGTGGCTGCATCTGCTGATGTTTCCTTGTCTGAGGTTTTATCCTGAAGAGCCTAAAAAGGAAATGAACTGTTTTAGTAAAGTTTTAAAGTGTGGCATGCCTTGGTCATTCACACACCGCAGTATTCCCATTCATTCATGTGGTATTACTGAGTCAGCTTATTCTCTCTTTAGGAAATGAAGTAATTCAATATAGCTAGTTTCCTCTGCGGGGTTAATAATAGTGGTACGGCTCATCACAGATATTTAAATGACCCAATTCCTCTCAATGAGGCATGGTATCAGACTTTTTAATTTAAGATATCATGTGAAACAAAGAAAGTAGAGCACTGATCTTGACTGACACAAAGAGGAGAGACTACAGCTATGGTCTCATTTCTTTTTCCAGTCTTAATACTTATGGTGTGGTTAGTGCAGACACACTGACCACACAGTCTCCAATTTGAACACATGTTGTGAGCAGCCACATGGATTTGCAAAACAAGTAGTTCTAGTTAAGTGATGCAACATACATTGAGTCTGTCTGCAGGCTCTCTGTGGAAGTGTTCAAAGATGTCATATCCGGCAATTATGTGGAGGGAACACTGAGCCAGTGGAGGAAATGTGGGGGTAAAATATGCAAGTAGATATAGCTGCAGGTTGGAGATCTCCAAATGGGGGTGAGATCTCTAAAACAGGGGGGTTACACCAAAAGGGGGCTGGGCCAACTCCAAAAGGTGGTGATACCTCCCCACACAGTTAGTGTTAGGGAATGGGTTAGGTTAGGGGCTCACTATGCTTTGGCTGGTGGTTTGGAGCTCCAGCCCCTTTTTGGAGCTCTGCCTGCAGCTATATCCTTCTCAAAACTTGTGCCGAAAACGCAATAAATGGTGGCACATCCTCAGCAACCCAAATAAAACAACAGATTAAACCCAGACCCAGAAAAAAGGTAGATAATATGTAAAAGTGGTTTCCTTAGCTGTTTAAAGCGCTTGGAACTTTAACATCTTTAAACATTGTGCTTTAAAGGTGCTCTCAGTAATTTTTTCCCCATTCAAAAAGTTTTACTCCTAAAGAAATGAATTGTAATTTTGAAACATATGCATAAAATCATGACCACTCACATGAGTGGGGGACTCTAGATGAGGACTCTAGTCATATCAGTAACCTTATAAAAGCTGTTTTATTCTACATGGGGCAGAGGCGCCCTCATGGGGGCTGCCATTTTAGAAGAGGGCTGAAACGATTAGTCGACGTTATCGGCAATAAAAAATTGTCAACAAAAATGTTAATTGTCGAATGGTCGTTTGATCTCATTTAACGTAACATGACATCACATTAAACTCTAATGATGATGTGAGAGAGCAGCATTGCAGTTCGCGCCTGACTGAGGAGAGGAAGAATTACTCAGCTCACAGTCCAAATGCATTCTAAACTTTCCAAAGAGCTTCAGGTGATGTACATCGCAAAGTTTGAGGGAATTATACATAAATACAAAATAAATAAATACAGAAGCACTCTCGTTGTGGAATAATTGGAGCCGGAGCTCTTTAAAGAAACACCCCAGCGTTACATCTTAAATGCAGTTATATTTAATGCATTATAGCTTTATTAAAGTTCAAATAATACGGAAGCAGATCATGTAAATATCTACAAACTCCGAAACTGGTATTTCTCTGTGTGGTCAGTGCCTCTTCTATGAGTTGCGTGAAGCGGCCCGATCTAAGGGGGAGAGATTGAAACTGCACTCGGCTGAGGCACACTCTGTCGCGGGGATACTCATCCCTAGAGCGCACACGCTTAATGCAGCTAGATTATAACGTGATGGCTCACAACTTATTGAATCATAATATATGTGTCACTGTGCATTTCTTATCGTGAAGAGAGAGTTTGAAAGATGTACTGAAGTGAACAAAAAGGTGAGAGAGATTGTCTTTGCCCCATTATACACTACAACAAAATACGTTTTTGATTTGTTTTGGATTGTTCCCTATCTGTCACTCACTCGACGTTGTGTCGATGTAGTGACACTAGGGGTCACTCTTGGGAGCCCGAGACACCTCTGGTCTTTGATAAAAGGCCAATGAAAATTGGCGAGTGGTATTTGCATGCCACTCCCCCGGACATAAGGGTATAAAAGGAGCTGGTATGCAACCACTCATTCAGATTTTCTCTTCAGAGCTGAACGGTCATGCTCACTGAGCTGAACTGTTCATTCACCTCTGCTGGATCTGACGGCACATTTCAGCGGCTTCTCCCCCCTCTGCACTGGTGCACTGCAGAGAATGCCCCTGGGCGCTTCGGCAGAAATAAAAGAGTATATTTCTCTAAAAGAGTGGCACACACGAAACGTCTTTTTAAAGACGCGTCTTTTTAAAGATGCTTTTCCGTTTGTGTGTTATTCCTGGTTGCGCTCGTTATCTCTCGCCTTCTGACGATCACGATCACTGTCTTTCGTGTCTGGGCACTGCTCACGTGGAGACAGCGTTCGTGGATGGTCATGTTCTCATTGCCAGAATATGTCCATGGCAATGTTGCGGTCGTGGCTTGCCTTCATAAGAAAGCGAGCCACCTCAGAGGCTCCCGCCTCGGTCCTTTTACCCACGGGGTATGAGGCCAGCGCGGCTAGCACTGGGGGCGATTTGGGGACCCCAATGGGACCGCCTCCATCGGGTATCCCCCCGCGGACCTCCCATTCCCCAGCACGCTCGTCTGCCCCGATCGGGCTTCCGGATGAGTCCGCCGGCTTGTCTCACGGCGAGTTCGACCTCTTATTCGGAGCCCGCGACAGTGATGAGCTCTCGAGCGCAGCATTGGAGAACGGGCTCGTCCAGTCAGAAGCCTCAGCTGGGCTCCTCCCTTCGGGGTCGATTGCCCAGTCACAGGCTGACGCGGAGATGACGACATGCTTTCCCGGGCAGCCGCGAGCGTTGGCTAGAGTGGAACTCACTGCTTTTCCCTGAACCCTCGCGGCTCGGTGATTGGTTCCTGGGCTCGCGGTGCCGCTCAAAGCCACGCCCCGCCCCCGTTCCTTTCTTCCCGGAAGGGCATGAAGAGCTGACAAGGTCGCGGGAGGTGGGCATTGCCTCGTTAAGGGAGGTGGGCATTCACGTTCTCAACTATCTCGACGACTGGCTAATCCTAGCTCATTCTCGAGACATGTTGTGTGCACACTGGGACCTGGTGCTCTCAAACCTCAGCTGACTAGGGCTTCGGGTCAACTAGGAAAAGAGCAAGCTCCTCCCGGTTCAGAGCATCTCTTTTCTCAGTTTGGAGGTGGACTCAGTCTCCTTGACGGTGCACCTTACGAACGAGCGCGCCCAGTCGGTGCTGGCCAGTTTGAAGGCGTTCAAACAGAAAACAGCGGTTCCACTGAAACTTTTTCAGAGGCTCCTGAGGCATATGGCATCCTCGGCGGTGGCCACCCCGCTCGGGTTGATGCATATGAGGCCGCTTCAGCACTGGCTCCAGACTTGAGTCCCGAGATGGGCATGGCGCTACGGGACACGTCGCGTGGTCATCACGCCGGTCTGTCACCATCTTTTCAGCCCTTGGACCGACATCTCGTTTTTACGGGCAGGTGTTCGTCTAGAACTGGTCCCCAGGCGCGTCGTGGTCACGACAGATGGCTCCAAAATGGGCTGGGGCACTGTTTGCAACAGGCACGCAGCCGCCAGCCTCTGGACGGGTCCGTGACTGCATTGGCACATCAACTGCCTCGAGTTGTTGGCAATTCTGCTTGCCCTGTGGAGGTTTCGGCCGTTGATCCAGGGCAAGCACGTGTTAGTTCAGACAGACAACACGACAATGGTAGCATATGTCAAACCGCCAAGGCGGTTTGCGCTCTTATTGTATGTCACAACTCGCCCGCCGTCTCCTCCTCTGGAGTCAGCAGCACTTCAAGTCGCTGCAAGCCACTCACATCCCGGGCAACCTCAACACTACAGCGGACGTGCTGTCACGACAGGTTACCCTCAGGGGAGAGTGGAGACTCCACCCTCAGGTGGTCCAGCTGATTTGGAGTCGATTCGACAGGCACAAGTGCACCTGTTCGCCTCCCAAGAATCCTCCCCACTGCCCGCTCTGGTACGCCCTGACCGAGGCCCCCCTTGGCATAGACGCGCTGGCACACAGCTGGCCCCCTGGCATGTGCAAATATGCGTTTCCCCCTCCCAAGGTCAGGGAGGACGAGGAGCAGGTCGTCCTGGTAACACCCTACTGGCCCGCCCAGACGTGGTGCACGGACCTCACGCTCCTCGTGACAGCTCCCCCCTGGTGAATTCCCCTAAGGAAGGACCTTCTTTCTCAGGGACGGGGCACCATCTGGCACCCACACCCAGACCTCTGGAATCTCCATGATGCGGAAGACCTAAGCGGTCTACCACCTGCGGTGGTAGACACAATCACTCAGGCTAGGGCCCCCTCTACGAGGCTCCTGTATGCCTTTAAGTGGCGTCTGTTCGCTAAGTGGTGTTCTTCCCATCGGGAAGACCCCCAGAGATGCGCAGTCAAATCAGTGCTTTCCTTCCTGCAGGAGAGGTTGGAAGGGAGGCTGTCCCCTTCCACCTTGAAGGTGTACATTGCCGCCATAGCAGCACACCATGACGCAGTCAACGGTAAGTCCTTAGGGAAGCACGACCTGATCATCAGGTTCCTAATAGGTGCCAGGAGGCTGAATCCCTCCAGACCGCGCCTCGTTCCCTCACTGGACCTCTGTAGTTCTTCAGGGTCTACAGAGAGCCCCCTTTGAGCCTTTGCAGTCAGCCGAGCTTAAGGCACTCTCCTTGAAGACTGCCCTCCTGACTGCGCTCACTTCCATCAAGAGGGTAGGTGACCTGCAAGCGTTCTCTGTCAGCGAAACGTGCCTGGAGTTCAGTCCAGGTTACTCTCACATGATCCTGAGACCCTGACCGGGCTATGTGCCCAAGGTTCCCACCACCCCTTTAGGGACCAGGTGGTGAACCTGCAAGCGCTGCCCCAGGAGGAGGCACACCCAGCCCTGTCGTTGCTGTGTCCGGTGTGCGCTTTACGCATCTATTTGGATCGCACGCAGAGCTTTAGAATCTCTGAGCAGCTCTTTGTCTACTTTGGTGCACAGCGGAAAGGAAGCGCTGTCTCCAAGCAGAGGATCGCCCACTGGCTCTTTGATGCCATAACTATGGCATATGTCGCCAAGGACATGCCGCCCCTGGTAGGGCTACCAGCCCATTCTACCAGGGGTGTAGCGGCTCCCTGGGCCCTGGCCAGGGGTGCCTCTCTAACAGACATTTGCAGAGCAGAGGGCTGGGCAACACCCAACACCTGTGCAAGGTTCTATAACCTCCAGGTGGAACCGGTTTCATCCCAGGTAGTGGCACGCAACACAAGCGGATAAGCCCGGGATAGCTGGCTGGGTGTATCGCTTGCACATAGCGCCTTCCACCTCCCTTGGAGCTGAAGACGTGCACCATTAATTCCCAGTAGCGTTCACAAACTTTGTTCCCTGGTTGACTTCCTCCGAGCCCTGTGGCAGTCGAGTTTTCGGAGAGACTCGCTGCCGGCCCAGTACATGCGCTAACTAAGAGCCCTGTTCTTGGGTAGGTGCTCTGCATGTGGCGGTTCCCTGTAAGGCTAACCCCATGCGATATATATCTTCCACTAGTTCATTTCCCTGCTGGCAAACTGCGCCTTCCTTGGGCAGAGCCCCTCTGGCCCAGTCTCCATGTTTGTAGTAACTCCTCCCCCATTGGGTAGGATCTACCTTGAAGGCTCTCCACATGGTTGGAAAGACCGTGTGACGTATTCTTCGACTTAAATATCCCCCCCTTTCTTTGGGCGAGGTGTGGTCTCTGCGGTGTCTTCCCCTTGGGAGGGACACCCCCCGACTAGACCTGGTGGCCCAGTCGGATAATCCCCCTTCTTTTTTAGGGAGTGGAAAAAGAGAAGGGGAAAAGAGGCCACGACTGGGTTAAGCCTGTCTCTATCTTTGGGTAGTCGACTTGTCCACAAAAAGGACCGTTCGACACTCATAACTATGTTGGGGGAGGTTATGTGTTGACCTGGTGTGCTGGCTATGAGGCACACAGCAGTCTGCCCACCACACACCGCCAGTTCACGTAACACATTTCAGCCAGTTGTGGCATTTCGTATAGGGACCCCTAGTGTCACTACATCGACACAACGTCGAGTGAGTGACAGATAGGGAATGTCATGGTTACTGGTGTAACCTCCGTTCCCTGATGGAGGGAACGAGACATTGTGTCCCTCCTGCCACAACACTGAACTACCCGCTGAAATGGCCGGACCTTATATCGGCTCCTCAGCATAAAACCTGAATGAGTGGTTGCATACCAGCTCCTTTTATACCCGTATGTCCGGGGGAGTGGCATGTAAATACCACTCGCCAATTTTCATTGGCCTTTTATCAAAGACCAGAGGTGTCTCGGGCTCCCAAGAGTGACCCCTAGTGTCACTACATCGACACAACGTCTCGTTCCCTCCATCGGGGAACGGAGGTTACACCAGTAACCATGACGTTTTCCAATATAAATATTGAAACAATGTACATTTTCTTTAGCAGCTATACTGCAGAAGAAAAATGTGGTATCTGAGAATGTTGAATATAATATTACAAATACAAATATTTTAAAATATCTAAAAATCCTTTAAAAAAAGATGCATTCACCTGAGAAGCAGCATATAAGATATTTAGACTTGCTTTTAGAGAACAGATCTTGAATATAACCATATTTTGTCTTTACTGCACTTGCAGAAGAACAACCAAGTGAAAAAATACACTTGTATACAAAATACACTTATATGTAAGATACAGTCTCTTAAAGCAAGTCTAACTATCTTATTTGTTGCTTCTCAAGTAATGTATGTATATTAAATGGAAAACAAGACAAAAACACTTGATAACAACAGGATTTTTTGCAGGCCCCCCTTGGCATAGACACGCTGGCACACAGCTGGCCCCCTGGCATGTGCAAATATGCGTTTCCCCCTCCCAAGGTCAGGGAGGACGAGGAGCAGGTCGTCCTGGTAACACCCTACTGGCCCGCCCAGACGTGGTGCTCGGACCTCACGCTCCTCGTGACAGCTCCCCCCTGGTGAATTCCCCTGAGGAAGGACCTTCTTTCTCAGGGACGGGGCACCATCTGGCACCCACACCCAGACCTCTGGAATCTCCATGACGCGGAAGACCTAAGCGGTCTTCCGCGTCATTAATAAAAAGTATTTTCCCTTTAATTCAGTGAATGTCATTTAGAGGTATTTTTAAAAGATGATTTTGTTCTCTTTATTGTTAGTAAACACGTTTAATACAACCTTTTAAATCGGGCACAAGCTGAATAATCAGTTAAGAGCTAATTATTAATCATTGCAATATTTGCCGAATAGTCAAATAATCATCCTAATAATCGTTAGATTAATTGATCATCAAAACAATCGTTAGTTGCAGCCCTATTTTAGAATCACATGACCAGCTGAATACTACTCGCTTAATCTCAGTAACCGTCTTGTTATTGGACACTTTCACTCTTAGATTAAATTTATCATGGCTGATTGTGACTAGTGAAATTCTGCAATGGCATCTGAAACTGAAAACTGAAAACTGATTTTGAATTACGCTGCATCCACACCACTAGGTGTCACTGTAAGTCCAAGATGACATGAGCAAAAAGTTACTGAGTGCACCTTTAAGGTTGTTTTGATATCATTAAAAACAAAAACATCATTGCTTCTTGCATGTCTTGTGACTTATTGTGATGCCATATTTTTAAATATGTAGACATGCAAATGATATTTAAGAGCTACACCGGGGTAAAGAATAAAAATGAATAACTGTTTAATTTCATCTGTTCCACACAAAAAGCTATTATATGGCTTCAGATGGCTAGGAAAATAGTGCACAAGATATATGACTACTTTTATGGTACTTTAAAGGAGTTTCAAAAGCTCCTGGTTACTGTATGCATTTGTTGCATGGCAAAGAGCAGCGTGAACTCCTGCTAAACTTCTCACCAGTGTGCTTTTGCTCTGGGCGTCTCTTAAATGCTGTTCCCATTGACTTCTTTCCTGGTTGAAGTGCTCCAGAAGCTCTAGTCTTTCTCGACTCCAGTTTCTCTCACTGATCTGCAGCTGTTTGGTGAGGTCCATCACGGCAGCATAAGAGTCCGCCAGCAGGTGTTGATGCTCCTCTCGCTCCTTTTTCAACGCTCCCTTGAGATCTGGAGAATCCTTTTCACCCCCAGTCACAGACGCCTTCCCCACCTTCCCCTCCAGCTGATGAGAGAAAGAGGAAGACAAAATGGGAGTGAGTGAGATCAAAAGAGAACACTTGATCTTTCCAAGGAGGAACAGTAACCATGGAGATAATGCAAAGTAAGCCTCTTCATTCAGATCTTGACAGCAAAAACAACCCAGACATCATAAAGACATTTTGTGGATATTAACGTATTTGCCTTCCACCATTTAATGAGCCTCTAAGTGCAGTTAGGAAACATACTTAATAGAACAAAAACAATAAGCCACTCAACGTCGTGCGTTACAGCAATTTTACCATGGATAAAGTCTGTTCTTAGGCACATTGTAAAGCACAGTGTCTAAAACCCCTTTATCCATGGTAAAATCATGGTAACTTGCTGCTTCAATTGGCTTATTGCTTAAGTGCAATATGCTAAAGAAAACAATGTTAAATAAATAGTTATATTTATTATTAAAAAAAAACATCATAATAAACAATTCTTCAGCAAAGTAATATAGTTTATTAGCCTAACTGTACGCTGCTACATTGCCAAGCAATGTAGCAAGCAACTTGGCGTTAGAATTCAATTGATGCATGACAAGTTGTATGAACTGATCAAACAAGTTTGCTTACATTGGCTTTTCTTTACAATGGTTTCGAACGTTGCTCATCCAATCAGAATTTAGATTAGAAACTAGAGTAGAAATGTCTAGTTTTTTAATTCCTTATCTAATAAGTTGGGAAAGGGCATGGAATTTTTTTTAATTTTAACTTTAAACCTAAGATTATGTTTCCAGTGACAGTTAGTATTAAGCTAGCCTACTCTTTATACCCCATCCTCATTTAAATTCCTTCTGCTCTATCAATTGGATCTGTAAATCATCTGAACTCATAAATTCCATGAGATTACGCGAGTCAGGTTATTAAAACACACAGCCTGCTGGGAACTCATCAGACAATCATGTGACCAGCTTGTCACAGTGATAATGCCTAATGAGTTTTGTTTTGGATGGCACGACGAGGTTAATAGTTTGTTGTGATTTACTATAAAGGGTAAAAGATATTTATTGCAAAAACTCATGTTGTCTGGAATTCTTTGTACGCTGAATGTTCTTGGACAGATATTTTATCAATGTTTTGTCCGCAGACTGATCTAAAAACACTTTAAACTGCAGTACAGCCCATTGACGAGACTAAGTCTATCCCTCACAGCATCGTTGTCATTCCCATTAAATATCAAAGATGGCGCTAGTGTGAATAAGGTCTATGGGGAAGCATCAACCACACAGCATGGCAAAAAAGCAGCTTGTAACACAATGCCACATTGCCAATCCTCCAGACAGGCACTTTCATACTAGGGTGGGCAATGTTACCAGCTGTGACAAGCAGACTGGCAGAAAAATACTCCACAAAAGCTTTGTGGATTTTTCTTTTTTTTTTTCTTTTTTCTCAGACTTGCTTCATAAATGAATAATAGGTAATAATATATGCATCAAGAGAAGACTTCATAGTAATATAGTAACAGCATAAGGTTCCCCTTCTGCTATCGGTAAGTGTCTCATTAATAAAGTGATAAATAATTTGTCTGTGACAGGTTTAATTAGAGCCACAGAGGTCACAGCTAAAACTAGGGTGTTAGGTCCCACCTCTCCCACTCCTTTCTTTATCACTTGGCTCATTCTCTGCACCAAAGTCTTAGGAAAACAAAGGAAATGCAGATAAAAGGGGGCGTGGCAGAGAGGAAGGCATCTCAGTAATATCGAGCAATCAGAGCAGTAATGGCGAAAGCAGCAGTCTAGAGACATTAGGTGCTCATTTGGGTATTGCTTTAGGTGCAATCTATCTGTGTGCATGTGTACATTTTTGGAAGGTTGTTTTTTTCTGCCAGGACTTCTATAACAAGGAAGGGAGGATGGTGAGCATTTTAACTAATCTAAACAAGACAGCACACAAGCCCTAGCTCTCTATGCATTGTTTAAGACATCTACAGTGTAAACATGTCTGATTTAAAACTACAGTGTGCAATTATCTGTTTTAATATCAGCATCTGATAACGCTGCCCGCATGAATGATTAACAACTTGGTAGTTTCCCCCTTATTTCAGACCCAAATATTGTATACCTTGTGAAAAAAATATTTATTATTATTTATTTAATGACTCTATATACTGATTTTTGAGTAAATATTGTGTGTATCATTTGTATTGTGTATATAAGCATTATTTCAGCCACCCTGCTCATGAGATATTAGTATTGGATATTTAAAAACCCATATTGGTAGTTCCAAGTGCCACAGAGCCAGTGTTTACACTCTGGGAAAATCATGCCACAAATGGATTATTTATAGTTGTCTCTGCACATTAAACTGGCTTTTTACATCGAAATTGATCTTTATGCTGTGTACAAAGCAGCTACTGTATAAGCTGAGTGATTTTCAATCATAAAACAGCTTTGTTCCTTATTAGTTTATTATCTTTAGCCTTGTGTCTTTTTTGTGCCCTCTGTCTCTCTATTTCTTCTGATCCACCAAATGTGTCTCGGTCCTATTTCTCCCCGAGCTCATTAATTAAGTCATTAAGAAGACTGCAGTTAGGAATGCGTCTCAGAGCAGAGATATTAAACTCATCTTTCATCATCACGGCCAGCAACAACGCTGTAAGCGCTCACACAAACTCCATCTCACCCCAATGATACCACCACATTGTGGTACCACACCTTACACAGCTCTATTCTAAGACTACTGGTGCATGTCAAAACTAACAGGAGATCAAGTGAATATCAAATAACAAAATTACAGCTGACATCCAGCATTTTTCAGCTTGTCTCACAGATAATTGATCGCAAGCTTATCTGACAATAACTAGGGAAATTTAACCTGCTTCAGGTATTTAGAATAAAGCACCCAAGAGGAATTACCGTAATCTGTGTATGTTTAATTGATGACTACATCCCTGAAGTGTAGTATTTAAAATTGCTCAGTGTAGTGAGGCTTTGAGATCAATGCTAAAGTAATTACTTTACACCTACAGTGTAAAGACCTGTAAAATAGTTCACCTTTGTGTACTCTTTCAGATTTATTACATAACAGGCCACAATGTACATGTATTTAACAAAGATTTCATCCCATTGACTACTCTATAATTTTAAAGGTATAAGAAAATGCGAGCATTACAAAAGCAAAGGATTACATGCGTTATTCTTCACCTAATTATTATTTCATCACAGTTAATATTTGATAAGACCATATTTGGAAGAAAATACTGTAACTCTTTGGGTACAGTTGAAGTCAGAATTTTACATACACTTAGGTTGAAGTCATTAAACCTCATTTTTTAAACACTCCACAGAATTAATATTAGCAAACTATAGTTTTGGCAGGCCTTTTAGGACATCTACTTTGTGCATGACATGAGTAATTTTTCCAACAATTGTTTACAGACAGATGTTTCACTTTTAATTGACTATATCTCAATTCCAGTGGGTCAGAAGTTTACATTCACTAAGTTAACTGTGCCTTTAAGCAGCTTGGAAAATTCCAGAAAATGATGTCAAGCCTTTAGACAATTAGCCAGTTAGCTTCTGATAGGCTAATTGGCGTCAATTGGAGGTGTACCTGTGGATGTATTTTAAGGCCTACCTTCAAACTCAGTGCCTCTTTGTTTGACATCATGGAAAAATCAAAATAAATCAGCCAAGACCTCAGAAAAAAAAAATTGTGGACCTCCACAAGTCTGGTTCACCTCCGGGAGCAATTTCCAAACACCTGAAGGTACCACGTTCATCTGTACAAACAATAGTACGCAAGTATAAACACCATGGGACCATGCAGCCATCAAACCGCTCAGGAAGGAGACGCATTCTGTCTCCTAGAGATGAACGTAGTTTGGTGTGAAATGTGCAGATCAATCCCAGAATAACAGCAAAGGACCTTGTGAAGATGCTGGAGGAAACAGGTAGACAAGTATCTATATCCACAGTAAAACGAGTCCTATATCAACACAACCTGAAAGGCTGCTCAGCAAGGATGAAGCCACTGCTCCAAAACCACCATACAAAAAGACAGACTACAATTTGCAAGTGCACATGGGGACATAGATCTTACTTTTTGGAGAAATGTCCTCTGGTCTGATGAAACAAAAATTTAACTGTTTGGCCATAATGACCATCGTTATGTTTGGAGGAAAAAGGGTGAGGCTTGCAAGCCGAAGAACACCATCTCAACCGTGAAGCATGGGGGTGGCAGCATCATGTTGTGGAGGTGCTTTGCTGCAGGAGGGACTGGTGCACTTCACAAAATAGATGGCATCATGAGGAAGGAAAATTATGTGGATATACTGAAGCAACATCTCAAGACATCAACTAGGAAGTTAAAATTCGGTCGCAAATGGGTCATCCAAATGGACAATGACCCCAAGCATTCCTCCAAAGTTGTGGAAAAAAGTCAAGATATTGGAGTGGCCATCACAAAGCCCTGACCTCAATCCGATAGAAAATTTGTGGGCAGAACTGAAAAACCTTGTGCGAGCAAGGAGGCCTACAAACCTGACTCAGATACACCAGTTCTGTCTGGAGGAATGGGCCAAAATTCCAGCAACTTATTTTGAGAAGCTTGTGGAAGGCTACCCAAAACATTTGACCCAAGTTAAACAATTTAAAGGCAATGCTGCCATATACTTACAAAGTGTATGTAAACTTCTGACCCACTGGGAATGTGATGAAAGAAATAAAAGCTGAAATAAATCATTCTCTATAATATTATTCTGACATTTCACATTCTTAAAATAAAGTAGTGATCCGAACCGACCTAAGACAGGGAATGTTTTCTACGATTAAATGTTAGGAATTGTGAAAAACTGAGTTTACATGTATTTGGCTAAGGTGTATGTAAACTTCTGACTTCAACTGTATGTACAGTAAAGATCACTATGTAACATCTTAACATTTGAATGATTTCTTCTTAAAAAAATGCTCAAGCCCCATTCATTTATTGGAAATGTTTATCAGCTATTTTTAAACCATTTCTTAGATTCGCAATTAGATTGAGGTCTGAGATATTTGATTGGCTCATTTCAGGACATGAACCTTTAGGTATGTTAAGCCACACCACTGTTTTTATGTTTCTGGTCATTCTTTTTGTTTCTGTTCTCCAAATCCCAGTGATTTTATCAACAAATCGGGGCATACTTTATGTATTTTTTCTTTTGCACTTCCCAACTTTTCTAGTCACTGCTGCTAAGAATTTATAAAACAAAAAGCTGCCATCACTGAGCTCCACTTTAGGAATGGTGTTCTCGGAGGGATGTTGTGCCATGTTTGCGCTAAACATTCAGCTCTTATCTTTGGTGCCCAAAAGTTCAGTTGTGGTCCCATTATACCATAGAATCTTCCTCCAAATGTATTTGTATTTTAAATCCCTATACACTCAAAAAAATAAATAATAATAATAATAATAATTTTGTTGATTCAACTAAAAAAAAGTAAAACGTCAGCTTCACTTAATCCATTTGCATTGGGACAGTATTTAAGTTGAATTTCCATGGAAATGTTAATTTAAGAAAACTAATTTCAATCACATGGAACCACTGTCCGTGACCGAATCAAGTTAAGCCAAAGAGTTTTTTTTTTTTTTTTTTTTTTGAGTGTAGGAAAACTCCAGCAAAGATAAGTTTTGAACAATTGTCCAGGGGGTGAATACTATTATTAACACTGTAACATCAGGGCATGATTCTGCTGAAATAAAATTAATTTAAACATGCCATTACCAGTGGCTTCAGAAATGTATTAACTGAAAAGTCACTATAAGTCTTTTTTACAAATTGATCTTTATGTTTCAGGCTCCAAGGTAGGGAACAAACTTTATTCTCAGGCATTACCAACTCATGCCTGCATGAGTCAGATAAGGTTGTTAAAGTCTTTATATACAGGTGCATCTCAATAAATTAGAATGTCATGGAAAAGTTCATTTATTTCAGTAATTCAACTCAAATTGTGAAACTCGTGTATTAAATAAATTCAATGCACACAGACTGAAGTAGTTTAAGTCTTTGGTTCTTTTAATTGTGATGATTTTGGCTCACATTTAACAAAAACCCACCAATTCACTATCTCAAAAAATTAGAATATGGTGACATGCCAATCAGCTAATCAACTCAAAACACCTGCAAAGGTTTCCTGAGCCTTCAAAATGGTCTCTCAGTTTGGTTCACTAGGCTACACAATCATGGGGAAGACTGCTGATCTGACAGTTGTCCAGAAGACAATCATTGACACCCTTCACAAGGAGGGTAAGCCACAAACATTCATTGCCAAAGAAGCTGGCTGTTCACAGAGTGCTGTATCCAAGCATGTTAACAGAAAGTTGAGTGGAAGGAAAAAGTGTGGAAGAAAAAGATGCACAACCAACCGAGAGAACAGCAGCCTTATGATTGTCAAGCAAAATCGATTCAAGAATTTGGGTGAACTTCACAAGGAATGGACTGAGGCTGGGGTCAAGGCATCACACACAGACATGTCAAGGAATTTGGCTACAGTTGTCGTATTCCTCTTGTTAAGCCACTCCTGAAACACAGACAACGTCAAAGGCGTCTTACCTGGGCTAAGGAGAAGAAGAACTGGACTGTTGCCCAGTGTTCCAAAGTCCTCTTTTCAGATGAGAGCAAGTTTTGTATTTCATTTGGAAACCAAGGGCCTAGAGTCTGGAGGAAGGGTGGAGAAGCTCATAGCCCAAGTTGCTTGAAGTCCAGTGTTAAGTTTCCACAGTCTGTGATGATTTGGGGTGCAATGTCATCTGCTGGTGTTGGTCCATTGTGTTTTTTGAAAACCAAAGTCACTGCACCCGTTTACCAAGACATTTTGGAGCACTTCATGCTTCCTTCTGCTGACCAGCTTTTTAAAGATGCTGATTTCATTTTCCAGCAGGATTTGGCACCTGCCCACACTGCCAAAAGCACCAAAAGTTGGTTAAATGACCATGGTGTTGGTGTGCTTGACTGGCCAGTAAACTCACCAGACCTGAACCCCATAGAGACTCTATGGGGTATTGTCAAGAGGAAAATGAGAAACAAGAGACCAAAAAATGCAGATGAGCTGAAGGCCACTGTCAAAGAAACCTGGGCTTCCATACCACCTCAGCAGTGCCACAAACTGATCACCTCCATGCCACGCCGAATTGAGTCAGTAATTAAAGCAAAAGGAGCCCCTAACAAGTATTGAGTACATATACAGTAAATGAACATACTTTCCAGAAGGCCAACAATTCACTAAAAATGTTTTTTTATTGGTCTTATGATGTATTCTAATTTTTTGAGATAGTGAATTGGTGGGTTTTTGTTAAATGTGAGCCAAAATCATCACAATTAAAAGAACCAAAGACTTAAACTACTTCAGTCTGTGTGCATTGAATTTATTTAATACACGAGTTTCACAATTTGAGTTGAATTACTGAAATAAATGAACTTTTCCACGACATTCTAATTTATTGAGATGCACCTGTACTGTACATATACTAATTTAGCCAAATAAGCCAGGATCCAACATTTGCCTTAACTGTTTAAGATGTCAATCTAACTGTATGTTGCCTCTAAGCTATATAGACCTTTCTGAGAGCATTTTACCTGAGTGATGATGCTCTTGAGTTCCATCCGCTCAACTTCCCATGATGCTTTTGCACGGGCGAACTGCTGCGTTAACTCCTGTGAACTCTGACACTCCTCACGCAGCTCGGCGCTAAGATCCTGTAACGCCATCTTCAGGTCCGACAGAGTACTGCCAAACCCGTTAGGCTGCTGATGGGGCAACATGAGATGTAGCTGTAAATGCTTTATTACAGGGCAATACAAATCTAATTCAAATTGCTTTCCTACAGATGAAAGATGTTTAGTCAGTCTATGGTTTAGCATACCTGTAGGCAGGTTTTCTCTGCGATGGTGTGCTCTTTGGGCAAAGGGTTGTGTGGTTGCTCCTCAGCAGCAGACATCTTGTTGTCTCCATAGTGAGAAGAAAGTCCATCTTCCTCAAGCAGGAGACAGAGATCCTTGACACTGTTTACCTGGAGGAACACATGAAATTGCCTACATTTTCATAATAGCGCCTATAATGCCTATACTTTCAAGTTTGAACTGATTTTGTTTCAGGACCCCGATTTACATTGGAAATCAAGTGGTATACAAAAGTAAACACAAATTTCTGTAAAATAAAACATTTACTAATTTATTTTATTTATTAAAATTACCATGAGCTGCATAGGCCCAACAATATACAAAATAATCAACACAACATGGGCTGAACTTGATTGTTTTTTTATTTATTTTTTATATTCCAACCTTTACCTTAGATCAGTGGTTCTCAACTGGTTTTGCTTTGTGACCCTGATTTTACATTGGACATCAAGTGGTGACCCACCATAGTAAAAGACAACCTGTATTTAATGCATCCTGGGTCAGATTTTCTTTTATCTTGCATAGATTTGTTCATGGTTTTCAAGTATATGGGCATGTATCATTTGACATTATTTTTGTTTTCGATGACAACAACAACAACAAGTTTTCTCTCACCCTTTTTAAAAGTTGATGACTGTATTTATTTATATGAGCCAATTATATTTATTATCCTGTTTATTTCCTAATATCAAAAATTATTCAAACAAAACATAAATTACACAGAAGGAAAACTTCTTTTCCTTTTTTCCATAAGTCTTGGAGGTCCAGACTTTAAAGCCCTTCATGTATTTGCCCTTATATTTAGAGTGCAACGACATATAAGTACAGGTAAGACCATGGATGGCTCCTCATTACAATGGTTAGGTCAGTGTAGCTAGTCTTTCAAATAATAATAACAACAACAACAATATATTATTTATGAAAAAGAAATAATTGAAATAAAAAAAAAAGAAAAAGAATTGTACCCGAAACACACATTTGAAACTACATCTGCCACTGTTGTATGCTAATAAAAAATGAGGTCTAATAGATACCTAGATTGTTTAATATGGAATTATAACATTTTTATAAAAATATTGCAGTTACTGTTACTTATGTAAAATCATGAAACAGTTTTGTAAAGGTGATGATGTGTAATTAAAAACAACAACTTTATTTTGCCGCATAGCACAGTGTTGCTCTTTTCCTCAGTGCTGTTTGGCATTTCGGGGCTGCCTACTGTTTGAGAGGTATTTGACTTCCTCAATAGCACATTAAACTAGAAAATTCTCAATAGAATTCAAATGGATCACATCAGTTTTGTGGTCTGCGTGCCGCAAAATCGAGGGTTGAAGCTCGGATCATTGGCGAGTGGTTCAGTTACACTTGCACGGAAACTAAGCTTTAAACGCACCATAAAAACAACGCATTGCAAATGAGAAGCCATGTATAAAGTGCTGAACATGAAATTATCATTAAATTTGCCTTGGCAGTCCTAAGTTTCACTTGGACAGCCGCCAAAAAGTTTTCAATAGAAAAACTATGACACTGTTCTTTCCCTGCTGTCCGTGACCCAGTCTGAATGGACCTGCGACACACTTTTGGGTCACGAACCACTAGTTGAGAAACACTGCCATATATAGATTTTTTCATGGTTTATTCAAGATAATCTGTTCATGTTGGCATCTTCCTTTTTGGCTAAACTCTACAAAATTATGTGACAGCCTCTCGACCATATCAGAACACAACTGTGGCCTATTTCTGGGTCCTGCCAAACCATTTGAACCAGTGGGCTCAAGGATCATTCTCCATCACAGAGATGAGTACTCTGTTGTTTAAAAATGTCTCCATACCTCCAGGATATCTTTGCCCTCTATTTCTAGTTTCTTGCCAAGTCTCCACTGTTTTAGGAGCCAGCGCAGTTTGAGGCTGATGAGCAGTAGACTGTCTTTGAGCTGCTGTGACTCCTGCACCAGTAGGTTCCTCTCCTGACTCCACAACTTCTGCTGTAGACGCGTCTGTAGACTCAGACTCTGCAGCTGGAAGTCTCGAAGGAGGAGGGCCTTCTGATGCTCTTCATGAAGCTAGAGAGAAAGAGAGAGAGATCATAACAAGGTATTTGACAAGAGAGATGCCTGGAAGCAGGATGAGTCAATACCTACTATATTTCTGGTCTTGTGTTCGCAAGCACTGTATTATTGTATTTGGACAGGGAAACGTGTGAACGATGATACTAAGATTTATTGCTGAGATTTGCAAAGCACCTTTGCAGTTTGCCATATGTACATTTTTTTGTAGTTATAGTGTAGTTGTAGTATAGTGTATCTAGTTGGTATATACTATGTTTATGCTTACAGGGATTTTTGCCAAGTAGGAAAAGTTCCTGGATCAATATCCTTGTCAGTCATGGAACAACATGTTCCTAAACAATCAGGTTTTAGGGATAGGGTTATGATTTATTGTAGGGCTGTAGTTGGGGCTTGAACAACATTCTTATCAATTTTTTATTTCCCTCTGATTTTCAAGGTAGCTCATGGTCATGGTCAAGATTTGGGATTGGACCAACCAAGGAGGTTGATCCAAGAACACCTCCTACTTGGTAAACTCATGGTTATCTCCTATATATATACTAGTGTATTTAGTGGCCAGTGATTCTCAACTGGTGGGTTGCGAGTTGCAACACAAAAACTGGTTGAAGGTAAAATGCAAATAATAAAATGCAACTAACTAAATAATTGTGCATAGTTAGAATAGCAAAAACAGGGTTATCAACTTTTAAAAGTGAGGAGAAAACGCTTCCCATATCTTTTGTTGTTGACATCAAAAGCCATGCATCCCATTAAATTCTACAGTATACTGGTGCAAATTCATGCCACTTAGCAGAAGGTAGCCAAATTTGTGAGATGCAAACTTGGGCAGGTCGCGTGAAAGCACCTCATGCATCGAAAAAACCATGAACAAAACTATGAAAGACGAAAATAAATACAACTATGTTACAGTGTTGAATCACCACTAAAAGTCCAAAACGTTGAGAACCACTGTAGTATCATAAGTGTATCTGGAAGATCTATATTAGCACAACTTGTGTGAGCATGTATCTGGCACCTGAGAGAGTTTATGTGTGTCAGTGTGGCGTGCCTGTCTCTCCTGTTTCAGCGCTTCTTGTACTCCTTGATTCTTTTCCCTTGCTTCAGACAACAGAGCTTTCAGCTCACCAACCTGCTCTGACAGCTGCAGAAGACAATGACAAGAGAGAAGAGAAGCAGATTATGAGTCACTCATAACTGGTAAATACTGCAGCTGTAAGTAAAAACACATAGGGACAATAAAATGACCCCCTGGCAAGACTTGCTGTCAAAACAGCCTTGAAATTGTCAAAATGTTGCAGCACCTCAATGCCAAAACAGAGGCTAATATCAGTCAACAGCTTTTAATCAGCTTATATTCAGTCATCAGCGCAGAGAATATAGACTATATTTGTAAATTTTTGTAAGTTAAAGACATTGAACCTGACACTAATAGATTTCTAACCAAACACAAACAGTCCAGCATGCCCTCCCTATAATTCAAAACATGAGACCAGAGTTTATGATCACAAGTTCTCTGTTATCCCTTTTTCTTCCTTCTTCACATTTACCAGCCAGTTAAATGTTGACCATTAAATGGCTTGAAGTAAACATGGATGGATGTTTCATTAATTTTCTGGAATGCTGTAAGGGTGTCTGGCACAATGTGCAGGAGGATGCCAAGTCACAGTGCATTCTCTCATGATTTAATCATATGTGTTTTTAATCATAATGTCCATATTTTCTACTTTAAAGTAAAGATTGTATTTCCCAGGAGGTATAATCTTTGTGCCAGTTTAATAGATCATTGTGAACTTCTATTGTCTTTTTATATTTTATGTACATAAAAACTCTGCAGGGTCTATGAATGTCCCATTAAATAGTTATGTGGTCATGAACCCTAATTTCCCAATAACCTATGAACCTATGAGTCTGAATTTGACTGTGATTTCCAACACTAAGAGAGGACGAAACTGTAATAGAGCAATACTCTCAATTGACTTAACCATAAAAACCTCCCAGTGCTGTTCTAAAGTTAAACACTAATTAAAACCTTCAAAACTCCTTAAGTGTCTGTAACATCTACAGATAATAACATCAACAGCAATAAAATCTTTATACAATATTTTACAACAATTTACAAACAATTTTACAATATCAGAATTGTTCAGTATTTTTCTTTTCCACTGGTTCTCTTTTAAACCTAAGCGAGCTGCCTTGCTGCCTACAGTCTACATAGGCAGCAACCTTCTAAAGCAGCATCCTAAGCAGCATGTAACCTTATAAGTGACTGATTTTAAATACTCTACATAAACAGCAAATTTACTCAAATATACTGAAATATTGGGTGAAATAGTTTTTCATTAGATGGAACATTTTCTACCAATAATTCAGTCCTGAATAAAATATAGATACATTCAAATATATGATGCGTAAAAATGTTGACTAGACAGGCAGCTCACTAGGGTTTGGAACAGAGCTTTTGTATGTACAAGATATATTTTAAGGGAGCATAATTTTGATGCCTACTGTTTGGAACAGCCTTCGCATAGGGAACATGCTTATGATGTCTAAAAATTCTGTCAAGGTAGGCAGCTCAAGGGTTTGGAACTGAGCCATCACATGTACTAACTACTGTATAATAACAGAACACTTTTTGTGCATATAGCACCTCACCAAATCAGTGTTTGTTTCCTTCAAGTCAGACTCCTCATCTTTATTGCTGTCTTTGTGGCTGCTGCTCTCCTCCTCTTCACTGCACGGGTGAACTTTGATCTCACAGTCTGGCTGGTCTCTAGAGTCAGGCTGTTGCATGCATGCATGGGCAAGTTAATGAAGAAAAACAAAAGACAACAATAAAGAAGAGCATGACAGAGGACAGACAAGATCAAGAGGAATATGATGAAGGAATAAAAGATTGTGTAGTGTGGGTATATAAGACTGTTGGAGTGAGTGAGACGTAAAAATGTGGCCATCAAAAAACAATGGTAAAATCTATATATAGCCAACAAATAAAATTTCATAAGACAATGAAAAGTATGTAAAGGAAAAACAGTTTAGTCATTGTGGAATAGGACAAAATGGCAAACAGAAACAGAAGAATGATGAGTGAAAGCATAATCTTTGGTTTGAGGAGAAAACAGGAAATGAGGGCGACAAAATAATACAAAAAATAGTGGAAAGAAAAAAGAAAGAAATGTAGCAGTGACCACAGGTCATGGTGCCCATGCAGCGAGGAAAAAAGAAGGAGAGAAGGAGGAAGGGAGAGTCTGGATTGGATCTCAAGAGTTAGGCCTCTGATGGAACCTAGATAAATTAATTCTTGTCTACACCTTAATAGTATCATAACATTTAAGTATTCAATGTTTTCTAAGTAATCAATGTTTTTAAATAAAATATAGCCTGGCAAGACCAAGACCTTGAAATGTCAAGATATTAGCTTTTTTAATTAGGAGGCTAAGCAATGTCACCTTGCTTTGAAAATATCTAATAATAAATTATTTGATACATGCAAGCATCAGCCATCAGCTTATTATGATTTCCTTGAAACGTAAAGTATTTTAGGTATCAAGGTACAAATTTCATTATATGTTACCAATACAACTACTCATAAACTTCTACTGTGGCCACTTTGGTCTCATTTGAATGTAGACATAACATGCTTAGTCAATACCAAAGAATTAAGACTTTTAAAAGGATAGTTTACCCAAAAAAGAAATTTGTGTCATTTAATCACCCTAATGTCAAGCTTCAGAAAGGACAAAAAGTACATTTTAAGAAGTCTACACAGCTCATGTGCTTCTAAGTCTTCTAATGTCATAAAATGGCCAAAAATTAAGTCACTATTCACAGAAAATCTTGCCTCTTTGTCATTTTTGGAGCTTGACAGACTCAGTTCTGGTTCACTTTTGTTGGAATAGGACTAGCTTGGACATTCCACCAAATTTCTCCTTTTGTGCTCCACAGAAAACATCACATGGGTTTGGAGTGCCATAAGAGGGAGTAGATCAGGGGTTGGCAACCTTTTTGACATGGAGTGCCATTTTTTATTTTCCTGGTCAATGACTGTGCCAAAATCACGCAGGGGGTAATCACTAGCACGTAAGCAATAGTGAGAGAGTTGCAGGCTATTTTACTTATATGAAGTTTTTCGCACCTGCATTCCAATCTACATTTTGATGTAATCCTCCCTCATGATCACGCAGTGTGTTTTCATCAGCTGAATGGGAGGCTATACACTATTAAAGTGTGACGAGACTCGCACTGCGCATGCAAGCCATTCGCGCATCACAAGCCGATCAACTTTTTAGCACTTTTCGGTGAATCGCACCTGCAAAATCCTAAAACTTTATTTCCAGGTTCAATTTATATTTTGAATAGACTTTGAACGATGTGGGTTTATGTTTTCTCTTTTAATCGTGTAATGTAGTCTTGCATGTGACTATGGTTTAAGGAGGGTGTACCTGTATGCTGGGTTGGAAATCTCAAGGATTAATAGTGGTGTTTTCCTTATTACATCACGTGTTGTTCTGAAAGCAAAAAGAAACAAATGAAACACGGAATGTAGGCTCTCATCCACGCAGCCTGGCCGAAGCAAAGCAGGCACGTTTACTCGCATGATTAACCAAACGTGAAGCGCTGCCGGCTCGTGATGCGTGAATGGCTTGCATGTGCTGCATGAGTCTGTTGGGTATACTGCAGTCTCATCACATTTTAACTCTTTGTTTAGCCTCCCATTCAGCTCTTGAAAACACGCTGCGTGATCATGAGGAAGGATTACATCAAGATGTAGATTGGAATGCAGGTGCAGAATTTATATATAAAAATAGTCTACTTCTCTCCTGCCGTTGCTGGCGTGCCAGTGATTACGCCTCCGTGTGCCAATGCTGCCATATGTTGCTGACCCCTGGAGTGGATGATGACACAAATTTCATTTTTGGGAGAACTATCCATTTTAAATAAACTTGGCAGCTCACAAGAGGCATTGGACCCAAACCTTTTAACATAATCATAATAATTAACTCCATTAGAGGCCTAATTTTTATCCACTACGAGACCTTATAATAAACTACAAGCATGCATTGTTGTAGTGGTTGGCAAATCGTTCTATGGGTAAGGGAAGTGTTAATACAACTCATCAATGACCTACCAAGCAAAGCAACAAAAAATAAAAATATGCTGGCAAAAGAAAAACAAAACTAAAACAAAAAGGAAAGAACAAAAAAAGCAAGGGATAATTTGACTGAAAGAGGGCGTGTATACCTTCTGCTGGGTTGTGATCTGGTCAACCTGATCATCTGCAGGGCATGAGAAATTTGCTGCAGAGTCTCCCAACTCGGAAAGCAGAGGCAGCGGGGACATCCCTTCCACACGCTCCCTCTCAGGGGATTGCCCCAGTGTATCCACCCTCTCACTGAGGGCCTGTAGCTGAGCCTGAAGGGACTGCAGTCTACCATGAAGGGCCTCCACCAAGGGCAGCGTTGAGCCCTGTGTCTGGCTCTTCTCCAGAAAAACTGGTTCTCCAGACTCATTGGCTGAGGTCTTGCGATAGATGGCATCTGCTGAGAGGCAGGTGGAGTCAGGCGAAGTAAAAAGCTGAATGGCTGAGGTAACGAGTTGCGCCTGGTCACGAATAATGAGAAGGTCCTTAAAGCTGAGGCACTGAGAAGTATGAATATGACTTATTCCTGAAACTTTCTGATCCTTCTCCTCCAGGATATCGATTTGCTCATGCCCAACTGGCCACTCGCGATGTGTTTGGATGGGGACGCACTCAGCCGAGTCCCCTGCTTCAGCATCGGTCTCCAGTGCTGGACGTGTAGAGCCCTGGTTGGAGGCCAAGTCACATCGTTGGAGGTTAGAGAGAAGCACTCTGTTCTCATACTGGAGCTTCTTTACTTTGCCATTCAGCTCTGCAATCTGCAGCCTGGCAGCCAGCAATTCTTTATTGGCAGCTTCATTTGGACCAGATCCTCCATCTTCAGAAACACCATAAATTATTGTGGGTGAATTTATGGTTGCAGTTGGCTCAATCTCAGTGACAGCTGGAAGCTCGGATTTGTAGTGATTGAGCTCGTTCATCAAGAGCTTGTTCTGCTCTTCCATTTCAATCAGCGATCGCCGCAACAGATCCGCCTCTTCTTCCACGAACTGTAGGTGACGCTGTAGCTCCATCACATTCTCAGTTGACGAGGAAAGCAGTAGATGACCTCCGACTCCTCCTGAGATGCCAACCCCACCCGGGGATTCCTGGATCTTCATATCGTCCATTTCGGCACGAAGCCCGCGGTTCTCCACCTCTAGCTCTACAATTCGTCGGCTCAGTAAGTTTGCCTCTTCTTCAACTAGTTTTAGGTGAACTCTGACTTCTGCCTCACGAGTGTGAGGAGAGTCAGCAACCTCTTCAATGGTCAATGAGGCATCAACCTCACCGTAAAGAGAGCGATACTTTGCCAGTTCCTCCCTCATGGCCTCGTTGTCTTTAACCATTTTGGTGAGCTTCTTGCACATGAGGGCTGACTCCTCCTTGGCGAAATGGAGCTGGCATTTTAGGTCGGAACTGTCCTCTGGAGGCTGAAGGGAAACAATCGCAGACACCAGACAACTGTTTGTGCTGTTGTACCCATTTTCTACCAACTAAAAAATGTCAAACTCTGAAGGCATAATACATCCAGGAACATAAATATATAATGATCCCTATCAGTGCTGAACGTTGTTAATTTGTTTCAGGCTGTTATTATTAAGAGTAGAAGAGAGAAAAATGTAGTTATCAATCAAGTGTTTTCTAGAATTGCTGTTTATTACCTGAGGTGATGCTTTTTTATCAGGTTTGTTGTTTGGCCTGGCAGCCCTCTTCTTCAAAGCATTCTAGGGGGGAAAAGGGAGATCGTTTAAATTAATTAAAACATGTAAAAATATAAATAAGTAACTCTTGTTAACACCCATTACCAGCCAATCCACATCCACTCTGATATGACACCAACCCCTCTATCTCCCTTCAGCTGTGGTACTAAACACTCATAAATCATAATTTGGCAGCAAATTAGGGGGGAAATAAACTGATACAGATTGCAGGGTGAGCTATCTCATTGTTTGCATGAAATACAAACCTGCTCCGCTGCAAAAAATAAAGAGAAATAAAGAGAAAGAGAGAGACAACAAGGGAACACACCTCTCATAATAATAAAATAAATTATAAAACTGATAGTTTCAATTCTGGATACTGACTAATAAATACAGCCTTCCAGCCATGCTAAAATACACTACACATTAACGGCTATTCACAAAACACCTGTTCACTTAGGTGTTGTGCATATTACTGCACAGCACCCACAGAATAACGTTCTGCTATTATTTACATATACATTCACTTAATAAATTTGCTTTAACGTTTTTCATTAAAATGAATCATGGGTCCATATATGACTCACAATAATATGTACCTTTTCATAATATAGCATGGCCTCTCATACTTTTTTGCTTAAAACAAATCATATAGGATTACTTCACTGATAGTAAAACAAATTCCAAATCCATGTAACTGCAATCATGTTTATCTTCATGTAAAAAAAAAACAACAACAACAACAGATACAGTGAATAATTGTAAATTACTCTGCTAAATAAATCCAATTTTCCCCTCCTATCATATGTGGGCTGACAGAATGGAAGAGTTTAATGGTAGAACAGCTTTTAATTGCACTAAACTTCATTAAAATCAATAGACTTGTGCTAAAAGAAAATGGAAATATTGATTTAGCAGTGCATCGACCAACTTTGTGCTCGAATTTGTGTGTGGACATTTTGAGACTATTCTAACAAGTTTTGATTCACAAATACAGTACTTTTTTTTTTTTTTTTACAGTAAGTACATCCTCTTTAGCCAATCAGAATTAATTTTGAGATAATTCTGACTCCATACACTACTGCAGAAAAAATAAAGTATATCCATTGTTGCATAATTCTGAGCAGCTAACATGTTGTAATTCTCATCCAAGTAGTTTGCTGTCATTTGATTCCTGCATTGCTTATCAGCTACCTCAATTTCAACACCATGAAACCTAATGAGGGTACAGAAATCAGAGAACAAGCACACACTCGAAGGAGAATAGAAAGAGAGACACAGTGGTCTATTGAGCCGTGCCCTGATCTTGTGCCTGCTTGACTTGCTCTTATGAAATACACTCTTCCTCAAACACAGGATGTAAGTAACCTCATGATGTCATGGAACTGATAAGCATGAATGAATAACCAGCTTCACTGTATTAATAAAGTCCATCCTAAGGAACAATCGAAAACTCCTCTTGTTTTATTTCTCTCTCTTTTCGCTCGTTTCACCTGAATTATGAATACACGAGTTAATGGAGTGTGTGAAATTGAGAGACTCTCTGAGTCACGCTCCACTTCACACACTTTGTTCCCCAAAAACAAATTACATTGATGAGCAGGGCCTGTTGCATAAGAGACACTCAGCCTAGATACGGGACACTCTGAGCTTAGAAGTCTTAGTGAGTCTACATACAGAGACAGAGACAGAGAGAGAGAGAGAGAGAGAGAGAGAGAGAGAGAGAGATAATTCTCTCTCTCTGTTTATACAGGAGGATAGTCAAGGCCTCTTGTGTTTAGATTATTGAGACTACAACTAACACCTTCAATACAGCAGACTCTTTTCTCTCCTAGCAGGTGTGAATGTGAGCATGAATCAAATAGAATTCTGTAATGCCGGTGATGCAGTCAGACAAAAGAGCAGGGAATTCTAAAGAATCACTGATCAAGTAGCATCATTCAGATTTGCTGAATCAAACCAACAAGGTGTGGCAATGTGAAAACAATGCATAGCATACAACTGTTTTGAAACATTTATCATTGCATTATGCATTCTGATTCACATACTTTTTTTATGGTAGCCAGTATAAAGTGCAGCCTATACTGCACAGTATTCAGTAAGCAGTAGGCTAGCACTCCATTATGAACATAACCAGAGAGAGAGAGAGGCCGTAGTAAATTCATTTTCGCAGTGTGTTTTTTTCTCTCAATTCCCAGACAGTAGGGACATGAGTGCACCAACCGCTCCAGACTATAATGGGTTCCCATGATGACGGCTTTTGTGAGCAGTTCCCCTGTAGAGTTCAATGGAACAAATTGATGAATAAAAGGGGGGAGGAAGTTAGGAGAGGAAAACAGGAAATCACAACCTTTCAAATGCTTCTGACATTAGCAGGCCTCTCTCATCTTACACAAACAGGCAAAACAACTGCAGAAGATGACCACATTCCCCTCTCTTTCTCTCCTATTAATTGCACTGAAACATTAGGAAGCTAAGTGCCAGAATATTTGCATAATATGTTTCATAAAGGATTTGTATAGCAACTGAGTGCCTGCATGTGCAACAAATTAAGCAGCAAAGATCCCACACACGTTTACACCTCTGCACAGCCTCCACTCTGCACACGGTTTGGAAATGAGATATTCTGGCTCTTTGATCCACAACAACAGTATGTTAATTAGTTTACAGCAACATGATGGCAGTGATAAACAACATGCCTTACACAAAGAGCTGAAATGACTGCTGATTCTTCCCCCAAAAACCCTTCACCCCTCTAAGCAAACATACATTTCCATTCTCCTTTTCATCCAAGAGCCTTATTGGACAGTTTTTCTGTCCATATGAATTCAGATGAATTCTCATTGGCCATAATCCAATCTACTTTTGCTCATCTCCCAACACCCATACACTGATTTGATATAGTGGCAAGTATTAAAGGGGCCATATTCTGCACTTTTGTAGCATTTCAGTTTCTTCTTGAAACCCACTTACAATTAAAGTTTTTTTGCATCATAAGATATGCTTCATTCAAAATTTAGTTTAACATGACTATTTTCCATCCCCTATCTGACACTTAAAGGCCATTCACACAGGATGCATTCTTACGTTCTTCGACCACTGAAACTTGTCAAATTTTTTCAGCACCTCACACTATGAATGCTGCGTTTTTAATGTCGTTTCTAGTAAAAAGAACTTGTAAAAATGCGTCTTGATACCTGTGCTCTGTTCAATTTGGCTGCAATGCATCTAGCAGTTTTCAAACGCCATGTTAACAGCACCTTAGAGTTACTTTTTGATACTGTACCTATAAGACTTTGTTTGTAAATTACTTCTGTTATAATTGAATAACCTCCAGCATAGTTTAAAGTTGCAGTATGTCAACATTACACATCAAACCCTTAATTGAAAAGAAAATCCTCTTTTACAAGATATGTCCCCTTTAATAAATTCAAAATATGCACATGCACTCAAATTAAAGTGCATGCAGGTTCTGTGCCTACCTTGTAAATCATCAGCAAATCATTGTGAGAAAAACATAATGTGAACAAACCCCATGTTTCCCATTTTGGGCTCTCTCTGTGCATTGATATTCATTGTTTTGGCAGGGTTTGCCTCCAGCTTTCTCGCACTCATGAATGACATATGCTTCTGTCCACGCATAAGCAGGACAGTTCTTTTTCATGCTTATCAGACTCGAGTGTTAATTAGAGCTGGAAAACACTTTTATAATTACATGTAAAGGCTTGAGGCCTTGAGGGAAGAGCAGATATGAGTATGTGTGGGATATGGAGAAAAAGTGAGAGGTGATTGTTGGATACTGTTCACTGAAAATGGGAGGTACAATAAAACAAGAAAGTGATTGTACAAATGAAAGAAACGTCTAAATATGACCATATTATGCAAGATTCTAGCAACCAGCAGTGTTTCTATACCCCCTCAGACCCCAAAGCAAATCTACTGGTTGAAAGAACTTTTAATGTGTCCTTTATTCAGTTCCTGTTATAGAAATCCTATACAAAATTAGCAGTAAAGCAGATAACTGGGAAGGCTATTTTGATTATCTAGAACAACATAAACGCAATAATACAATACAATACAATTTTGAACAGGCATTACAAACAGCTACTTCTTGGAGGATTCTGTGGGAGAAAATCGTTTTTTTTGCACGATCTGTTGTATAGAAAATGAAGCAGCAATTTGCTTAGAAGTCTTGATAAGTAACTGCCTTGTGTTTTTTGACCTACACAGGTCAAATAAGGGTTGTATGGAATGAGGAACATTGTGTCTTTGCACCTCCCTCTACATAAACAGATAATTAATGGAGATGGTGGAGTGTATGAAAAGGTCTGTTTTGCCTCTTTCTTTTCTTCTGGCTTGAGAGAGGTTAATCCCTGAGCTTCTGTAGAGTGTCCATTGTGTGCATGCTCTTCACATAAAACCTTTGGCGCCATACAAGCAGAGGACACCTCCCTCTTTTTCTTTCATCCCTCCATCTTTCCATCCTTTTTCCTCTATAAGTGCAAACCAATGCCACTATCCTCGTCTGTCAAAATGTGAATTGTTCCACAATTCATATACAAAAATGAAAGCATTTATTAAAACTATTCAACCTCAATGCTGACCTGTTTAAATGAATAAAACATGAATATAACAGGATCTAAGCAGTCATTGGCAGTAACTTCGCTACAAATAGCGAAGCTATTTGCTTAACTATATTTCTCAGTAGCGAGGTGGTAGCTTCGCTAGTTTTTAAATCAAGTTGCTTTTCGGTAGCAAAGCTATATTTTTAATTAGGTAGCAGCGTAGTGTTGACAAAAGCTACACAGCTACATCACGCCATGTACACAGTGATTATTGTTGGCAGTATTAAATCAGAAATAAAGATGTCTGATTCACAAAAGAATCGTTCATTTGAGTCAGATCTTTACAGTGAATTGGTCACATGTGATAGCAAAGTGGTCTGAATTGGTTTGTGCGCTGCTGAATCATTTGGAGGGTCGCCAACACACTAATGGAATACTTCACAACATGGAAAATAAAGATAATGCTTGTTGCAGTGGATATTTATCTACAGTCAATGGAAACCAAACCTGCTAATGTGTCATATCGTTTGCCAGTGATGAAGGACTTTATTAAGTTCAACACATGTGCAGCTTGTGAACTGCTTCTGCAGGACATTTTCCAACCACAAACATATTAAAACACTTTGTAGCCTACATGGAAATGCATTAAAAAATACCATTGCATTACCATGTTTTTTTGCACATTTACCATTACCTAAGAGCACCATGTCAATACAATGGTCTAACAATATGGTAATCATATATCAAAGTACAATGGCAGTACCATTGTATTCTTTGAATTACCTTAAAGCACCACGTAAATTCAGTAGTATATGATTATGGTAACCATATATCAAAATACCGTATTAGCATGGTATTCTTTGAACTACTTTGAAGCATCATGTATATACACTAATGGCTATATGAATATGGTAACCATACTGTATATCAAAATGCCATGGTAGTACCATCTGATACCATCAGTAGTGGAGTGTTTTTGCCCAGATGTGCCCCCACACACAAGGAATTTGGCCTCTGAACAGAAGTTTCAGTAAATGCAGAAATACAACAGCTAGACACAGAATTCTGTTAAAAATATGTTCAAGTGGGTTTGTACAGGTAGTAGTATAAATATGAAAAATACAATGTGAAAATTGTGGTTTAACATAATAAAAATGAATTTACATGTTGTTTTTACATGCACATCCATTCAATATTGCACCATGTATACTTGTATACTGTATTGTAGTATACTGTACCATGGCTTTGATAAACTTTATGTGAATTCGTTTGTGACGAGGAGGAGGGTGGGACGGGCCATGACTACGCAAGCCCGGCCATCAATTGGGCTAATCAGCCGAGGAGAAGGATACGTGCAGCGGGTTGCAGCAGTTCGGGAGAGAGAGAGCCACACGCAGCTACCATGTGTGCATTTGTGTTAAGTGTCTTTTTGTTTCATTAAATATTATTTTGACTGTTCAGCCAGTTCCCACCTCCTCTTTGCCCATCTTTAGCTTTGTTACAATGCTTTATAGATGCATTAGTTTGTCTGACAGTATGCTTCATGCATCTGGTTGAAAAAATTGAAGTAGCTTAAATGTAGCAAGCTACTTCTGGCGTGTAGCTTGTTGTGTAACTTGCTACTTTTTCTGAACTGTTGCTTTCATCTTAGCTTAACTAATTTTTCCGTAGTATAGTTAACAACTTAGCTAGCTACATTTAGTAAGTAGCTTGCCCAACACTGGTTCTAATGGCACTTTTCCACTGCACGTTACAGTTCGACTCGACTCGACTCTGCTCGCATTACTTTTCTGAGCTTGCTTTTCCACTGCAGTTTAGTGCCGCCTCAACGTGGGTGGGATTATAGGCTGATCGTCATAGCTGCACCGCCTCTACTGCCGTGACATCATCTTAAGTGCTACACAAACATTACTGACCATAAACAATAACATGACAGTTAGCTGTTAGCTACTAGTTCATTGTGCTGTATAAAGCAGTTGTTGCATGGTGATTTTACACGAGTGTAACAGTTAAATTGGCCTGTTTGTTTTAGAAGCAAGCTTTCCAGTAGCTGGTCAACTAAATAAAGTGAAGCTTTCAAGCAGAATATAGAGTTAACGTAACAAAATGTACAATCCTCCATCGTAAACTCCAACTCCTCCCATTGCTCTCCGGTCTATTGCCATAGATAGCGTCCAATTGGTCGTACCACTTCCACTTTCTTCTGTTTGAACCACTCTGGCTGTTGTTGTCCTTGATGGTTCTGTAGTCACTTTTAAGTTTTTTTAACTTTTCCCTACACTGTTGGTAGGTCCGGTGGTAGCCGTGTGCAGCCAACAGATGAGACACTTCCTGAAAAACTTTTTTGTTTTGTGTCGTTTCGTTCGTCGCTAAGGAGAGGAACATCTGCACCTTGTTTATTGACCACAGCGTAGTTTTGCGCACAGCCATTTCTTTTTACAATTCGAAAGTCGCATGAACAAATGATACTGCTATTGCTGTTGCTAACTTTAAAACTAGCGGGTTGATGTCCCGTGTCGCAAATCCAGTGAAGCTGGTAGTAACGATTCTCTCTGACCAATCAGTATTGGCTCGGTTTGCTTGGAACCTCGACCAAGGTGGTACTAAAAAAAGTATCAGGCACCAGGTACTATCCAGAGTGGAAAACCCCCAAAAAGTGAGCAGAGTCGAGTCAAGTCGAGCTGTACCGTGCAGTGGAAAAGCCCCATAAGACTGAGAAATGTTGATAACATGCAGTCACTTGAAACAGTGCGTGCAGTGTGCCATTTGTTAAAGTTCAAAAGCTTAATGACTAAGAAACAAAGAGGAAAGTGAGGTGAATCACAACTGTAATGAGCATGAGGTAATGGCTCCCAGGTGTAGTCCAATCAAATCTAACTATAGCAGTCTGTTCCACATTAACACCACTAACACAGCTATCAAAAGCAGTCACGGTTTGTTGTACTTTTTCATTTACTGCATGAAAGACAGACTGCGACATCATAGTGGGAGCAAAATGTCTACAGGAGAAGCTAACTGACTGCATCCGACTCCCCACTGCCACATAAACTGCTCTTTGTCTTTGTATTGTGTTGTCCCCTTTTAGTGGAATTCAATCAGGGAGCCCATGCGCTCATTAAAGAGAATAGTAAGCACTTGACGCTCATTACTGTGTTGGGTTGTGAGCCGTATGCGCCCTGACGGCTGAAAAACACTCCAAACATTCCACTCGTTGTTCACTTTGTACTCTCATTCGTACTAAGGACGACATTTGACATTCAGAGCAGATTGGGGGCCAAATTTGGATTTTGGAATCTGTGAAAAAGATTGAAATGGTGAGCGAGAACCTTCATGCCTAACAAAGAATGAAGACCTATTGCAATCGCAATACACTTAACACAAAGAATCACAGTATTATCATATCGCAACCCTGATATCAATATAATATTGAATCGGCAGGTCTCTGCAGATTCCCAATCCTAAGTATGGTGGTTTGTTGATTTCAGAAGGGTCTATTCTTAACTTCACTATTCTCATGACAACCTTCTCAGTCTACATTACTCCTGAACTAGTACATACACCACATACTCAATTTTATTTTATTTCCATTTTGCTGCAAAATACATCAGGAGAGCCTCTCAATCGCTGGGAGGCTACGGAACAAATCTGAGCAAGCAGACGAGAGAGAGAGAGTGATTGAATGTGAGTGAAAGACTGAAAATAATTTGATGGACAAGTATTACACATGACAGCACTCTTATATCAAAGGAGACGGTAGTGTGCATATATATAATTTTTTCTGTGGTTCACTAACTCAAGAACTCAAATTAGATCACGGATGCAAAGAAGTCATTGATCGTTACATGGACACTGAGAGGTCTACAGAGTTGGTGATGGGTAAAGACAGACAGAGAGGAGAAGTGAAAAATGGGGTCATGCTTAAAAACATCAAGAGACTATTCACATTAGAATAAACTGATCAATCATTTGTGAATCCTCATTTATGACCTAATTTGCAGAAAGAAATGCTTTAGACAATGTTCCAGCAAGCCACTGAAAATCATTATTATATTACTGTAATGGTCAAAGATTTAGATCATTATGGAACAACGATCACCAATCTACAGTGCATCCATGTCAATATCGGATAAAAATGTAAACTGGATTATTTGGCCGAGTGCGGTATAATTAGATTGTGGTGTTTAATAACTTTTTAATCATTCTCCTTAATCTATTAATGAAAATATTAGTCTTAAGTACATTAGAAAACACACATACACCATTTTGACACAGTATTGACTGGATGTGGTTCCAAATACTACTTAGCTGCTACGTTTAACAGATCCAAGTATACATTTAGAACCATTTCTAGTAGCACTTTGTAATAAGGTTACATTTGTTAACATTAGTTAAATGCATTAGGTACTAGTGATCGACTGATGTGGGATTTTTAATGGCCGATGCCGATATCCAGAGAGCAGGGTGGCCGATAGGCCGATACAATGCTGATACATCACACAATATAATATAGTAAATAACAAACATAAAATTGCAAAATTCTGGCTGATGGAATACGCACTTCAGAGGAAGATATTAGATGAGCGCTCGATGGGAAGAAAATGCTGGATTTTTACGAGGTTCGTGAATTACATCTTTTTAAACGAGATATCTGCATATTTGCAGATGGTATATTATACAAGTTTTATTGATATTTTCCTTTTATCATTAGAAAAGTTACAGGGAACTTCTGAGGAGAGGCTGATGATGCTCCACAGGATGCTGGTTCTGCTGAAGTTGTGTGAGGTAGGTTTATTATATCTGTTTAAATGAAATATGCACATATTTGCACACGGTATATGATATTAGTTTTACTGATATCGTCATGGTTACTGGTGTAACCTCTGTTCCCTGATGGAGGGAACGAGACGTTGGTGTCGATGTAGTGACACTAGGGGTCACTCTTGGGAGCCCGAGACACCTCTGGTCTTTGAAAAAAGGCCAATGAAAATTGGCGAGTGGTATTTGCATGCCACACCCCCGAACATACGGGTATAAAAGGAGCTGGTATGCAACCACTCATTCAGGTTTTACGCTGAGGAGCCGATATAAGGTCCAGCCATTTCAGCGGGTAGTTCAGCGTTGTGGCAGGAGGGACCAACGTCTCGTTCCCTCCATCAGGGAACGGAGGTTACACCAGTAACCATGACGTTCCCTATCTGTCACTCACTCGAAGTTGGTGTCGATGTAGTGACACTAGGGGTCCCTATACAAAACGCCACAAAGCTGAACTGTGTTACGTGAACTGGCGGTGTGTGGTGGGCAGACTTGCTGTGTGCCTCATAGCCAGCGCACCAGGTCGACACGTAACCTCCCCCAACACAGTTATGAGTGTCAAACGGCTCTTTTTGGGGACAAGTCGACTACCCAGAGATAGAGACAGGCTTAACGCAGTCGTGGCCTCTTTCCCCTTCTCTTTTTCCACTCCCTAAAAAAGAAGGGGGATTATCTGACTGGGCCGCCAGGTCTAGTCGGGGGGTGTCCCTCCCAAGGGGAGGACACTGCGGAGACCACACCTCGCCCCAAGAGAGGGGGGGATATTTAAGTGGAAGAATACATCACATGGTCTTTCCAACCATGTGGAGAGCCTTCAAGGTAGATCCTGCCCAATGGGGGAGGAGTTACTACAACATGGAGACTGAGGGGCTCTGCCTAAGGAAGACGCAGTTTGCCAGTAGGGAAACGAACTAGCGGAAGATATAGATCGCATGGGGTTAGCCTTACAGGGAACCGCCACATGCGGAGCACCTACCCCAGAACCGGGCTCTTAGTTAGCGCATGTACTGGGCCGGCAGCGAGTCTCTCCGAAAACTCGACTGCCACAGGGCTCGGAGGAAGTCAACCAGGGAACAACTTTTGTGAACACTACTGGGAATTAACAGCGCACGTCTTCAGCTCAAAAGGAGGTGGAAGGCGCTATGTGCAAGCGATACACCCGGCCGGCTATCCCGGGCTTATCCGCTTGTGTTGCGTGCCACTACCTGGGACGAAACCGGTTCCACCCGGAGGTTGTAGAACCTTGCAAAGGTGTTGGGTGTTGCCCAGCCCGCTGCTCTGCAATGTCTATTAGAGAGGCACCTCTGGCCAGGGCCCAAGAAGCCGCTACACCACGGGTAGAATGGGCTCGTAGCCCTACAGGGGGCGGCATGTTTTGGGCGAGACATGCCATAGTTATGGCGTCAATGAGCCAGTGGGCGATCCTCTGCTTGGAGACAGCGTTTCCTTTCCGCTGTACACCAAAGCAGACAAAGAGCTGCTCAGAGATTCTAAAGCTCTGCGTGCGATCCAAATAGATGCGTAAAGCGTGCACCGGACACAGCGACGACAGGGCTGGGTCTGCCTCCTCCTGGGGCAGCGCTTGCAGGTTCACCACCTGGACCCTAAAAGGAGTGTTGGGAACATTGGCCACATAGCCCGGTCGGGGGTCTCAGGATCATGTGAGAATAGCCCGGACCGAACTCCAGGCACATTTCGCTGACAGAGAACGCATGCAGGTCACCTACCCTCTTGATGGAAGTGAGCGCAGTCAGGAGGGCAGTCTTCAAGGAGAGTGCCTTAAGCCCGGCTGACTGCAAAACTCAAAGGGGGCTCTCTGTAGACCCTGAAAAACTACAGAGGTCCGATGAGGGAACAAGGCGCGGCCTGGAGGGATTCAGCCTCCTGGCGCCTCTTAGGAACCTGATGATCAGATCATGCTTCCCTAAAGACTACACGTCGACTGCGTCATGGTGTGCTGCTATGGCAGCAACGTACACCTTCAAGGTGGAAGGGGACAGCCTCCCTTCCAACCTCTCTTGCAGGAAGGAAAGCACTGATCTGACTGCGCACCTCTGGGGGTCTTCCTGATGGGAAGAACACCACTTAGCGAACAGACACCACTTAAAGGCATACAGGCGCCTCGTAGAGGGAGCCCTAGCCTGAGTGAACGTGTCTACCACTGCAGGTGGGAGACAGCTTAGGTCTTCCGCGTCCCGTCCAGGGGCCAGACATGGAGATTCCAGAGGTCTGGGCGCGGGTTCCCGATGGTGCCCCTTCCCTGAGAAAGAAGGTCCTTCCTCAGGGGAATTTGCCCGGGGGGAGCTGTCACGATGAGCGTGAGGTCCGAGCACCACGTCTGGGCGGGCCAGTAGGGTGCTTACCAGGACGACCTTCTCCTCGTCCTCCCTGACCTTGCACAGGGTCTGTGCGAACAGGCTCACTGGGGAAAACGCATATTTGCGAATGCCAGGGGACCAGCTGTGTGCCAGCGCGTCTATGCCGAGGAAGGCCTCGGTGAGGGCGTACCAGAGCGGGCAGTGGGAGGATTCTTGGGAGGCGAACAGGTGCACCTGTGCCTGACTGAATCGACTCCAAATCAGCTGGACCACCTGAAGGTGGAGTCTCCACTCTCCCTTGAGGGTAACCTGTTGTTACGGCGCGTCCACCGAAGTGTTGAGGTTGCCCGGGATGTGAGTGGCTTGCAGCGACTTGGTGCTGCTAACTCCGTTGGAGGAGACGGCAGGCGAGTTATGACATACAGCGGGAGCGCAGACCGCCTTGGCGGTTGACATATGCTACCGCTGCCGTGCTGTCTGTCCGAACTAGCACGTGCTTGCCCTGGATCAACGGCCGGAACCTCCGCAGGGCGAGCAGAATTGCCAGTAACTCGAGGCAGTTGATGTGCCAACGCAGCCACGGATCCGTCTAGAGGCCGGCGGCTGCATGCCCGTTGCCAACAGCGCCCCAGCCCATTTTTGAGGCGTCTGTCGTGACCACGACGCGCCTGGAGACCAGTTCTAGCGGAACACCTGCTCGTGGAAACGAGAGGTCGGTCCAAGGGCTGAAAAGACGGTGACAGACCGACGTAATGGCCACGCGGTGTGTCCCGTGGCGCCATGCCCGTCTCGGGACTCGAGTCTGGAGCCAGTGCTGAAGCGGCCTCATATGCATCAACCCGAGCGGGGTGGCCACCGCCGAGGACGCCATATGCCCCAGGAGCCTCTGAAAATGTTTCAGTGGAACCGCTGTTTTCTGTTTGAACGCCTTCAAACAGGCCAGCACCGACTGGGCGCGCTCGTTCGTAAGGTGCGCCGTTAAGGAGACTGAGTCCAACTCCAAACCAAGAAAAGAGATGCTCTGAACCGGGAGGAGCTTGCTCTTTTCCCAGCTGACCCGAAGCCCTAGTCGGCTGAGGTGTGAGAGCACCAGGTTCCTGTGTGCGCATAACCCGTCTCGAGAGTGAGCTAGGATTAGCCAATCGTCGAGATAGTTGAGAATGCGAATGCTCACCTCCCTTAACGGGGCAAGGGCAGCCTCTGCGATCTTCGTAAAGATGCGAGGAGACAGGGACAGGCCGAAAGGGAGGACTTGTACCGATACGCCTGACCCTCGAACGCAAACCGCAGGAAGGGTCTGTGTCGAGGAAGGATCGAGACGTGAAAGTACGCATCCTTCGGGTCTACCGCCGCGAACCAATCTTGATGCCGGACGCTCGCTAGAATGCGTCTTTGCGTCAGCATCTTGAACGGGAGTCTGTGTAAGGCCCGGTTCAGTACTCGCAGGTCCAAGATTGGCCGCAACCCACAGCCTTTTTTCGGTACAATGAAGTAGGGGCTGTAAAACCCCTTCTTCATCTCGGCTGGAGGGACAGGTTCTATCGCGTCCTTCCGTAGGAGGGTAGCGATCTCCGCGCAAGGTAGCAGCGTTTCCATCTTTCACCAAGGTGAAGTGGACACCGCTGGACCTGGGCGGATGCCCAGCGAAGTGAATCGTGCAGCCGAGTCGGACGGTCCGGACCAGCCCTCGCGACGGACTGGAAAGCGCAAGCCATGCGTCCGAGTTCCGCGCAAGGGGGACCAAAGGGACAACGTCATCGGATGTACCGGCGGGTGGGGCCTCGCGGCGGGGCGGAGCTTGAGGTGCCACACCACATCGTGGCCGTGCTGAGTCCGAGGACATCGAAGCACTTACCTGGCTCCTTGTGACCACCCCTGGAACAGCCTGGGACGGGGGAGGAAGAGGCCCGTCCTCATGACCCGTGGAGACTGTCACATCGGGGGCGGATTTGTGCCACAGCTGGGCGCTCAGGGGCGGGAGACCGCCGCTGGAGCACCAACCTGCCAAATGGAGTGGTGGACGGTGGTCGTGATGCCAGCCGTACACACCGAATATGTGACCCAGGGAACAAGGAAACCACTCTTGCGGAGCTCTTGAGTACTGCAGCCACTTGGGCATGCAGCGCAATTTAAATGCAAAAGGTAACAAAAAGAAGATCTGCTTACCAGCTCCAGAGCAGTGGGTTTCGTTGTCCCTGGGTCGCCCATCTCAGGGGCGCTTCGAAGACCTCCGTGGGTTCTTCGGTGCCGGCTGTGAGACGGGTGGCGTCGGCTTCCTGCGGTGGGCTCCACGCCGGGGCTGGGCCGGGGGGCGAGCTGCGGCGGAGCCGGTGCAGTCACCGCAGGGGGACGCCCTCGGCGATGAGTAGATGGGGTGCAGGATCTTGAGCCACGCCGGGGCAGGACAAGCCGGCTAGCATCCATCTACTGCTCTACCATCGAGAACTGCTGGGCAAAGTCCTCGACGGTGTCGCCGAATAGGCCCGCCTGGGAAATGGGGGCAGCAAGGAATCGTGTCCTGTCGGCCTCACCCATCTCGACCAGGTTGAGCCAAAGGTGGCGCTCCTGGACCACTAGTGTGGCCATCGTCCGCCCGAGAGACCGCGCCGTGACCTCCGTCGCTCGGAGAGCGAGGTCGGTCGCCGAGCACAGTTCCTGCATCAATCCCGGGGCGGAACTACCCTCGTGCAGTTCCTTTAGCGCCTTGGCGGACTTGCAGGAGAGCCATGGCATGCAGGGCGGAGGCGGCTCGTCCAGCAGCGCCGTAGGCTTTGACCGTCAGAGACGACGTAAACCTACAGGCCTTGGACGGGGGCTTTGGGCACCCGCGCCAGGTGGCGGCGCTCTGCGGGCATAGGTGCACCGCGAGCGCCTTTATCCACCGGGGGATTGCCGAATAACCCTTGGCCGCCCCACCATCGAGGGTAGTGAGAGCGGGGAAGCTGAAAAGATCGGGACCGGGCAGTAAAAGGTGCCTCCCGCGACCTTGTCAGCTCTTCATGCACTTCCGGGAAGAAAGGAACGGGGCGGGGCGTGGCTTTGAGCGGCGCCGCGAGCCCAGGAACCAATCACCGAGCCGCGAGGGTTCAGGGAAGAGCGGTGAAATCCACTCTAACCGACGCTCGCGGCTGTCGGGGAAAGCATGTCGTCATCTCCGCATCAGCCTGTGACTGGGCGAACGACCCCGAAGGGAGGAGCCCAGCTGAGGCTTCCGACTGGACGAGCCCGCTCTCCAATGCTGCGCTCAAGAGCTCATCACTTTCGCGGGCTCCGAATAAGAGGTCGAACTCGCCGTGAGACGAGCCGGCGGACTCACCCGGAAGCCCGATCGGGGCAGACGAGCGTGCTGGGGAATGGGAGGTCCGCGGGGGGATACCCGGCGGAGGCGGTCCCATTGGGGTCCCCAAATCGCCCCCAGTGCTAGCCGCGCTGGCCTCAAACCCGTGGGTAAAAGGACCGAGGCGGGAGCCTCTGGGGTGGCTCGCTTCCTTACGAAGGCGAGCCGCGACCGCAACGTTGCCATGGACACATTCTCGCAATGAGAATGTGACCATCCACGAACGCTGTCTCCGCGTGAGCAGTGCCCAGACACGAAAGACAGTGATCGTGACCGTTAGAAGGCGAGAGATAACGAGCACAACCAGGAATAACACACAATCGGAAAAGCATCTTTAAAAAAACGCATCTTTAAAAAGACGTTCCGTGTGTGCGCTCTTTTAGAGAAATATATACTCTTTTAGAGGGGAAAAATGCTCTTTCAGAAAATATACTCTCTAGTTTTTCTGCCGAAGCGCCCAGGGGCATTCTCTGCAGTGCACCAGTGCAGAGGGGGGAGAAGCCGCTGAAATGCGCCGTCAGATCCAGCAGATGAATGAACAGTAGTATTCAGCTCAATGAGCATGACCGTTCGGCTCCAAAGAGAAAATCTGAATGAGTGGTTGCATACCAGCTCCTTTTATACCCGTATGTTCGGGGGAGTGGCATGCAAATACCACTCGCCAATTTTCATTGGCCTTTTATCAAAGACCAGAGGTGTCTCGGGCTCCCAAGAGTGACCCCTAGTGTCACTACATCGACACCAACGTCGAGTGAGTGACAGATAGGGAACTGACTTTTTTTCAGTGGCGTTTTGTCAGGGCCAGCAAAGCCTTCTCTGCTGGCCTAACATATCAAATAAATAAATATTTTTCATCCTTTCATTCTCAGTCACCTTTTTGCCTATATATTTCTAATCGCTTTCCACTCTTAATTATTCTACAAACAAATAGAGAAAAACTAAAAGTTTATCCAGTCAGAATTTATTCCTTGATACTTACAAGCAAAGTGTGACAACTGTTTAACAGTGACTCCACCCTGTCAGGCCTTCAGAATTTCTTCAGAATCCCTCAACAGTGCAAATGAATGGGCAACTAAAGTCAGACTGTCAGATTCATCAGCCAATTAGATTAATTTTTTTGTTCTTGGTGGGTGTGATCTTTAGGATATGTCCTGGTCGAGGCCTTCTAGCTGGCCTTGAGTGACGCAATATCGCTTTAAGTGATGTACGTAATTCAAGAGCGAAAAGAGTAAGGTTAAGCTGTCTGACGAGTCGGCTGTCATCACTGCTGGTAATGCCGTTGAGAAAGAGATCCTTATAGTTTTAAAAACCTGAGATGTTCTGCATTGTCATGCAATTGATTAATTAAACAGGAAAGGAGGACTGATTTTCACTTCAAGCAAATTGGTAAGTGCTTTTTGCATTGTTATAGCAACATTAGGAGTTTTCTATGTGTAAATTAGGCTGCTTGAGAATTCAGTGTCGGATCAAGTTTTGAAAAGTAGTGCTGCGTTCCATTCAACTCGGAAAGTCGGATTTTACAACTTCCTACTAGGAAAAGTGCAATGGAATGCATCTTGAAGTCAGAATTACAACTTGTAGGCTCGTGCAGAAATTCTCAACTCCGCTTTCGCCAAGATGCAGGGGCATGATGTCACACAAACATGTCAACACTCAGGGAAATATACAAAGTAAGTGATAAACATTCACTTTATTAAATAATATCGATAAATGAGTTTGTTTCCACATTACATGATATTAAAGCTTGTTTAACAAACGCCTGCATAAACAGGTGTATTAAACATTATAATCTCTTTTGATAATCGTACACCTGAAGCACAAATGCTAGCGCTGCAGCATTGTTTATCAGTTGGGTTACTAGGAGACATCTCTAATGAGAGTCAAACCCCTGCTAAACTAACGGGAGCCTTGCAGTTCCGAATATCAGGGAATGGAATGCATTTATGGTCGGAGATATCAAGTAGGAATATCCCACATCCAACTTGAATGGAATGCAGCATAACCGTGTACCCTGATGAAACTAAATTTATTGCAAGCAACATTTAAATCGCAGATATTATTAGATACATTTTTCCATGTATTATAGACCTCCTTGGTAGATTCATATGAAAAATTATGATTTTTGAATGTCTGTTCGGGAGACGTTCATTTCACAAATGTCATGCTGAAGTTAAAATGATGCTTGCTTGAGCATTAAGTGTCTTTTCAAGTTCTGGCTTTCATGCATGGATGTGTTTTTAAAATGTCAATTGGTACTAGTTAGCTGTGACATAATGTATGATGCCCAAAGGCATAGGGTGTCTTATTCACTGTGAAACAATGGCATAAATCACACTGAAGGCCTAGACTTAAAATGCATGGCCCGCCACTGCTTTTTATCATTAGACAAGACAGTTAAAAGTTACAAGGAACTGTTGAGGAGAGAGAGGGAGAATGAAACAGGTGAGCACTTATGACTCAAACATTATGAGCTCAAACGCATCTGCTGCGTCTCTGATATGTGGACTGTTTAAATGAGACTGTGTTGCACACCGACCTATTATTGTAGTGACACGATGGCAAATAACAACAAAACAAACCATGACTGGTCGTTTACATGTCTCAGTCACTTCACATAAAAGCAGGCGATTCTCAGCGCCCTCAAAAAACAAATTGGACAAATGGGACATTTTTTCATCCGATGCCGATAATTAAAAAATTCCTAATATCAGCCGGTTTATCGGCCTTGGCGATATATCGGTCGACCACTATTACGTACTATGAACAGTGTTTCCCACAGGATTTTGTGAGACTGTGGTGGGTGGACCTCAGACCCTCTAGGTGAGCCCGTAAGAAAATATTGTACATTTTAAAGTTAAATACATCAGTCTGGTGCACTTTGAGAGCAAAATTAAGAGGCTAGATCTATGAAGAAATATGTGCTCTTGTAAACAATTTGTTCTCTAGTAGTAATTTAATCATAAACACATTGGTTGTATAGAAATGAATGGTGATGACACGGCAAAAAAGTCACACCCACAAAGCATAAATGAGACGGAGTTTAACGCAGTTCACAAATGGTCAAAACACAAAATCAGCTAGAGAATACATTTGAGTCAGGGGTCGATATTAAGCATTGTCATATGCTTGTCCTCCGGACAAGTGAATTTGTCATTCAATTTGTTAGTCCGAGTAAAACAAATACTTGTCCGGAGAGAAAAAAGGACATTTAAATTACATAGCTCAAATAGCATGTCATGGTTAATGTTGTATATTTTTCTAAAATTATGACCGATGCCCAACCTAATAGTGTACCTATGCAATCAACTCAATTCTCTGTGACAGAAATGTAAACTGCACTGAGTAGGGGAGGAGGCTATTGTCATATGATAATTATTTTATGTCACGTATGGTAGTCAAATAAAGGAAAGCCTCCATTGCCACCATTTACAGCAGGGGTGCTCACACTTCTATGGATTGAGATCTACTTTTTCATCATGTTATTGCAGCAAAATCTACCATGTTCAATAAAGGATATACATTATCACAATACCAAAATTTCATCTTGGCGGAAATTTCAAATGTATTTGACTGTTCAGGTGCGCATTAGCGCGAGCATTTTCAGAACACACGCATGTTCAGCACACACACATACACCGCCTGTCAGTCAAACAGGGCGCAGCTAGATCGCTAGCGAATTATAAAATGACGTGCTCTGGATTACTTTCAACAGCAGAATAAAAATATGAACTTTCTAATAAGTGACACAGGCCTAGGCTATCACAAATATAGCCAGTTATTTTTCTGTTATTGACGTTTTAATCAGTCTGCTTGTCTGGTCGGGCAAGTCAAATTCTCTTTCACTTGCCCCTTCAAAAATGCACTTTTCACTGACAAGTGTTAATGTCGAGCACTGACTGAGAGTGAGAGATGCTTTGGCGGCACAAAACACAATGTTAGAGATCTTCATGTTATTATGAGAAGTGTAAAAATATTTTCGGTTCATTATGAAACTGTGGCGGGACAAATTAGACATAGTCTAAGTAATTAATAGGAAACATTGCATGAATATATTTTTTACAGTATTTATTAATCTTTGTAAATATTAGTTAACAAAAATACAATTGTTCATTGCTAGATATTGTTAATACATAGTGCATTAACTAATGTTAATTCAAAGCTTTTGAAAAATGTGTTAGCAGGCTATATGTTGAAATTAACATTAACCAAGATGAATAAATGCTTTAAAATTATTGTTAGTTCATGTTAATTAAATAATAACTAATGTTAACAAATGTAACCTTATTTTAAAGAGTTACCCTATTTCTTATGTATCCTGCATGCGTACTGTGCATAGTACGTTTTCGATATGCACAACCTACAAGATTTGCCAAAATGTGCAGTATACAAGTATATCATTGCATACTGAATACCGTTTCAGACACTATTTTTGAGTACTGTATATGAAAATAGTAGCCAGTATACTGTACTGTATATACTGTGCAGCAAGTCTCTGCTGGCCATATCAGCTCAGGCTATTCTAGACAGATTACATTGATCTCTTATTCTCTCTCGGGTGGGCAGGTCACTGGGCTGCAGTATCATTTTGCAGAAGAGAGTCACTGAAGATGTGATTCTCATGTGATTAAGTGATCAATCTCACTTTCAACTTAGTTCTCACCCCAATTATCTTTAAAACTGCAGATCTTGACTGTAATAACATTTCCCACACAGGGCACTTCCCCAAAAGCAATTTAGGAGCTCCGTTTGTAATGAGCCCTTCAAATTTTGAAGATGACTTATTAATCTATCTTTCAGTCTAGTGATTCCCATTTTTTAACCCTGCTAAAATAATAAGAGTCTACAGATTCCAACAACCCATAATGAATAAGCCTTTAACAAGTCATTGAGGTGTAGAGCAGAAAATTAATATTGATAGTTGCTCTTATGCAGAGGCAATGAAGCGAAGAGTGTTATCCATGCTCTATATAAATCAATGTACCAGAGAGCATGCACACACTTTTCTAGTGCTCTGTGTGTGTGTATAACTGTTTGCTGTTTTGACACAGATAAAGTTGAGGAGACATGGAGTTCCCAAGAGCCTGGGTGTGAGGAGACATGTCTTAAATAAGAGCTGTCTAATACACAAAATCAAAGCAACAGTTCACTGATCTGATTAAGGAAAAAGCTTCTGATCCAAGCCAACCAATTAGCTTCACCTAAGAGACTTGTGAATTCGATTAGAGGGTAAAAGGCGCTAGCCGTGTTGTGCAGTGCAGAGACCAGAACATGCTTGTAAATCTGGTTAACCGGAGTAAGGACTCTTCTGAGAGCATGTCTTTTGTAAGAACAAAACCCGACTTTGTAGCACATGTCATGCAACAGTGTGATAATGTAGAAAGACAATGGAAAGTAAGCCATTCGTAAGTTGTAAGCATAAACATTCTGATGCTTTCTAACCATTGCTCTTTTTTGCACTTTTGAGTGCCCCGATATGTCAATTCTTGGAAAAGGTGTTTACACAGGCAAAACTCATAATGTGTAGCCTATATGTAACTACACATTGTCATATCAGCAACCATCCAGTAATAACTCTGATTTAAGTTTCACGACGAGCCTTAAGGAATGGAAATCGTAAGAAATGTAATGATTCCGGTTACAATTCAGATTCCTCTTAACAATTCCGGTTCCTTGACGGTTCCAGTCACGATTCCAGTCATTCTTTTAGTACTTTTGAGGAGAGAAATATAATTCTTATTGTATTTACTGCCCTCTGCAGTCTATTGCAAAATGATGTGTTCGTTTCAGATTTCAACAAAGCAGATATAACAAATCAGGAATAACTTCAATACGATTCTTGTAAAAGGAGTGTTTGCAAACTTTGAGACACACATACAATCCAATAATTGATCCTAATTATATTTTAAATATAAAAAAAAATCTAAACAAACAAGAAATGTGATGGCTTGAATCAGCTTGATTAAAGTCTCACAGGTCTGAAGAAACATTACACAACATTAACAGTACAAGAGAAAGATAGACTCTGTTATGTAGCCTAATGTTGTACTTCAGGCTTCAGTTCCTTTGAATCATTCTTTCGGGACTATACCGGAAGAGCCGTATGCCTCACGCTGTAGATTCAAAGAGCCGTCTCATAAGAGTCAATCATTTGGGAATCAAAATACACTGGTAGCGCTGTGTGTTTTGTGCTGTAGATTCAGTAGAGGGCAGCACTGCGGCTGAAATGCGCTGCTGGAAACACTGCAGTTAGTACAGTGTTTTATCCACATCTGCGGGAAATTGCACGTTATGGAACCATTAATGGAACTGAAAGTCACGAAGATCATACGTTTAGTGCCCGACCGATATATCGGCCGGCCGATATTATCGGCCGATATTAGCCTTTCACCGATATATCGGTATCGGCATATATTTGACCGATATGTGCTAATATGAAAACTTTTTTCAGAACATATGATGCAGAAAACAATGCGTTACAATTTGTGTCATAGCATAGTTTGTCCAGCAGAGCGTGCTCCGACTCCATTGTTTACAGAGCTGAGCTGAGGGTGGCTCTGCAGACAGGGCGGAGTTAAGCGGTGTCTCGGTAAGTTAACTAGTTTGTGAAATACATACTGGAAACGTAATAAACAATGACTCCATCATTTTCCCTTTTCAATATACCGTAACTAATATAACATTAACCTTGTCCCTGACAACCATGTCACTCATGTCTGTCGATAACAAAATAGCGTGAAAACTGGATGGAAACAAGGCTATTGTTATCAGCGGAGTGGAAGCTAATGAGTAACCATGTATTCACCAAACTGTTTTGTTCAGGATTCACAGTTTGGTACCCCCTTCAGCCAAACAATTCCAGTCATTGCATATACAAAATGTAATATTTAAAAGTCTGGTTTTCCACCATTGAAAGTTTCCCCTGAACTTGTATAGCAGAATATGGTGTAACACCACTGTTATCTGTTTATCTTGACTCAGCAGTATTAATATAGTCAGCATTTGACTGATACTAAACAGTAACACTGATGTTTATTTAGCTATTTATTTTATTTGTATTTATTCTTTTTTTTAATGGTCAGCATTTGACCGATACTAAACAGTACTGATGTTTATTTAGCTATTTATTTTATTTTTATTTATTCTTTTTTTTAATGGTCAGCATTTGACTGATACTAAATAAACAGTACTGATGTTTATTTAGCTATTTATTGTATTTTTATTTATTCTTTATTTTCTCAGTGTTCATTTCTAGAATTTGTTGACAATGTATAATAATAATGTCAAATATTCTTTGATAAAAAAATATTTGTTTAAGAAATCAGCCTTCTGAGTACCTTTGCATAGTCATATCGGTGAAAAATCCACATAGAAAAGGTCTGTTTTCATTCCAGCTCAAAAATTATATATATCAGCAACCAAATCGGTAATCTGTGAATTTTCCCTCTCTAAAATCGGTATCGGTCTCAAAAATCCCATATCGGTCGGGCTCTACATACGATTACATATTTTTTAAGAATGGTTCTCGATTCCCAACCCCAATTAAGTAAATATAACACAGAAAACAAAATGAATGCCTTGTGGTTCAGCAAGTTTTTGATTCACTAGAAAGAACCAGCTGATACAAGACATTTGTTAGTAAACGCTGTATGTTTTGCATTGTAGATACAAAAGAACCGACACATAAGAGTCATTTGTTCAGGAATCGGACAGCACTGGACGCACTGTATATTTCGTGCTGCTGACTCAAAAGAACCGGCTCATAAGTCATTTGGTCAGGAATCGGACTACACTGGACGCGCTTCATGTTTCGTGCTGTAGATTCAAAAGAACCGGCTCGTAAGAGTTATTCCTTCAGGAAGCGGACTACATAGGTTGCAATCTATGTTTTGTACTGTTTTATGGGGGGTCCCCACCCCTCATATTTGTTGTTTGGGGGGGCGCTTAGCGATCTTGTGACATAGGGGCATTTACATTTTTACTTGTCATTATTATCTTTACTAAAATAAAAATATTTGGGGACCCCCCAAAGTCTATTTTTTATTTCTTATGGGGGTTATATCCCCCCAGCCCCCCCTCAGTTCGAGCACTGATTTTATAGCTTGTAGAAATCATGATAATAGAATTGAAAAGATAGGAGCACTTGCCTCAAGGTCAGCTGCCTTCTCAAAAAATGCTGACTTTTTACTTTTCGATAAAGACTGTGAGTTGATGCCAGACTTTATACTGATACAAAGTCACATGTTATATTAAATGTTAAATTATATTCTGCTGACTTGATTATAAATCCTATAGCTACTGTTTAAGGTTGTAAAATACTGCCAGAAAAAAAAAAAAAGATCACTACTGTGTAACAACTAACTGATTTTGCCTTTTTGTTATCATAACTTAAAATGTACAGTTAGAATAACTTCTCTCTTGTTGAGATAACTCAATTATCCAAGTTTGTTGACTGAAATTGTGATAAGTTATTGAACTTAGAAAAACTATTTAAATGAAATGAAAAATATAAGTCAAGAGATCTACGCACCTCACACTCATGTATACAGATTCCCAGCATGCACTGCGACATGAATAAATTAGGCAAATTGCAGTGTTACTGTCTTTTAATTTTTTTGCTGTTTGCTCCTTTTATTTATGCTGTTGGTTGTTGTGTTTGTTGTTACGTTCAGTTATTTGTCATGTAGCAATAATTCAAAGCTCATCTTTTTACTCAAAAATGCATTTGATGGTTGTCACCATCATTGGTGGAATTTACGCTTGGTTGCTTAATTTACCATCAAATGGCAGTTTATTTTACCTCTGACAATGGGATAGCCCTACCAACTTTTATGGTAATCAACAAAGTAAAATGATAATATACATAAGTAACTGAACTACACAGTTTGAATTGAATTAGAATGAAGCTGATTGAACTGAGAAAGTCAAGATTACTTGCTCATTTAACAAGTTAAATTGATTCAAGTCAACCTCGACAGATCTATTTTTGTCAGACGTACCAAAACTTTGTCAAAGAGTTGAGCTCTGCTGGTTTCCATGGTCACAATCTCAATACGTGACATGATGTTCACGTAATGGAGTTTGTGTGGAGACGTATCCAGGAGACAACACAATTAGATCACCATCAAAACCAGAAATAGAACAGGCTGTTGCCAAACATGAGATGTGTGTATGTGTGTGTTGTGTACCTGTGTGCATGGGTTTTATAAATGACCTGCAAGGACAAGTGCGTTGTCACTATCAGATCTACTAACCTCTGCCCTGTGTGTGTGTGTGTGTGTGTGTGTGTGTGTGTGTGTGTGTGTGTGTGTGTGTGTGTGTGTGTGTGTTTCAGAATACAGGGTCATCAGTCATACACACATTTCTCTTTCTGCTTTTTCTTTGTCTGTCAGTTCTGCAGAGCATTGAGCTCCATAAAAAAGAAAAACTGCTTGCGGCATATTCACTCCCTCCCAAACATCCTCTTATTGTTTGTTTTGCCTGTGCCATTTGTTCAGTCATGTTATTGTCAAGTGGAAGCTGTTGGAGATTACACACACTCTCTCTCTAATCTGTACAAACAGACACGAGCTATTAGGTGGCCCAAACAGAGCAGTTCTGGTTAAGACATCAAAGCCTTGGTTTTAGACAAATAGCCACCTTTGATTTAAAGGTGCACACCTAAATATCACACAGTGACCATGATTATACAGTATGTCATACTCTTGAATCAGCATCGTTTAGGTCCAAAATAACACTTGCTAAATGCAAATAAAATGTGTTTGTAAATAGTAAGTTGCAAGTATATAAAAGTTACTAGCCAGCTGGCCACTAAGTTAATTAGGAACCAGAATGGTACATGGTTTACGTTAAATTGTAAGTCTGATGATCTGACCCTTGCTGATGTAAGTGCTGTTTGCAATTCAAATCAAAGATATACAAACGGTTTAATACAGAAAACATTTGTGGCAACTTAACTTTTACCTCAGTGGAAAATTTACCATTAGAAAATTATCTAGGACAGGGATCGGCAACCTACGGCACGAGGGGTAATCATTGGCACGCAAGCAACAGCGAGAAAGGAGTAGTTTTATTTATACTATTGTTTTATGCACTTAAAAAATGAACTTGATGTCTCAGTGTTTTGAATTATAAACTTTGGCCATTCACTGTCATTGCTGTGAGATTTAATGTTTATTTCATTCATGCAATGTTTAATGCACTTTTTAAAAATGTCATAATGTGCTCTTTTTGTGAGACTCTTTTTGTTGTTAATAAAGAATGGAATACATTTTCTCCCTCTTTGTACTTTTATGTTAAAATGATTACTGATTGCATTTTTGTCATGTAATTTGTAATCAGTACCGGATTACAATTCACAAGTAACCCGCCCAGCACTGCTAATTCATGATTATATCACAATCATTGGGTTTTGCACAAACTTTTCATTTAAACTGTTATGCTGATAATATAATTTGTAATGGAAAATAAACTATTAAATTAGAAAAAATAGAAAAATGCAAAACAGAAAAATTTTCACAAGTGGACTAAAACTTTTGAAAGTTACATGTTGTTTATTTTTGTTTTGTTTTTCGGCGAGAGGGTGGGGGGTGGGGGTTTTGGGGTAGGACACAGCCATTGAAAATAAAAATAAAAATGGCACTCCATGTCAAAAATGTTGCCGACCCCTGATCTATGACCAAGTATTTCCTCTTATTAAAGGGGCATGGAGCCCAAAGCACATTTTTGGAGATGTTAACAGACATGTAAAGGTTGCGCATAATTGAAAACAATGATATCACTCATTATGTTTATTGTTCAGCGGAAACTGGTTATTTTTTCGGATTATTGAGCCATTTCGTTCTTCCGGTTTAAAAACAATAGTTGAAGCAATATCACAAAACCTTTAACAGATCCAGTTAAAAGGTTAACAGATCCAGTTATGACTGTTAGGACAGTAAACATGTACTTCAGTAGATTCTGAGCGTTTATCCATATTATTCATGAGAAGGAACGCTTCCATCCAATCACAGTGCTGCCTCATGCATGAGCTCACATTACAGCGGACTTCATTCTAATTCCCGTCCTCCCACTTCCCACCCATTTCCCCTCCCACATTTTTACATTTTCCTGCCTATTTGATGAGTCTTTTTTCAGTCTGAGGTGTGAATGATTGGTTCTGAACTAAGGGGGTTTCATGACACTTTAAGCCACCAAAACAAAAATAAAAGCAACAAAATCACAGGTCTTGTTATGTTTTTGTGAACAAGAAGGAGACAGACATACAAGGAAAAAATAGTTAGATAATTCCGTTGTCATAGGGCCACATTTTCTCAGTTAAATTGTCATTGGCCAAAGCTAACTTTTGACCCTGGTTCTAACCTTATCCCAATCCATCCCCCAAGTATGAGCTATTGCAACAGTGATGCTTCCACTTGCCAACACCACAAATAATCTATTACCTACACCAGTCCTTCATTACATTAGGTCCAGCCAAACACTGGTTTAATGTGTCACACATCCAGATACATGTTGTTCTCTTAGGGAGTGAGAGTTGATTTCATGCTCCAGAAAAGGTCTGCATGAAAAATGAAAAATAGGGTAACAAACTTAACAAGACACATAAGACTCAAGCATGCAAAACTCAACACTCCTGCACACAGGCTGGACTGCATCACATAGGCTAATAGGTTAAACTACAGCCTTGATATCTCTAAACCAACAGTTTTAACACAGTTTTCTATCTTATACTGCACACTTGTATAGTCTTTGTGCAAACCAAATGCACTAACACATATGTGTGTGCCTGATATCTACTTGTGCTTCTCTAACATGCACACAGTGGACTCGACTCATTGACTGGTCTAACACGCGACTGGTGCTTTTTGCCATTCATCAACTCTTCCTCTTTTATTCAGTCTGTTTTTGAGCTATTTTTGAATGTCAGATCACCAGACCCAGTGTGACATGTTGGTCGGAGAACAGGGGATTTTTAAAAGGATTGGGGATGTTTGTGCTTACATGATTTGACAGTCTGCTGGGAACAATGGATGTCTAGAGGTGTTACAAGCACTGAAATAAAACGTGTGTGTAATGGGATGCTTTCTGTGATTTCGCCAAGTAGGACGTGTTCCGGCATCAACATTCTTGTTGGTCTTGGAGCAACATTCCAATCAACCGATCAGATTTTAGGGTTAAGTTTAGAGCTTTCATTTTCCTCTGATTGTAGGGATAATTAATGATTGGGGTAGGGAATTTAAACAAACACCTTACCATACATTATAAACTTCATATGGTTCATATGGCTATATCTAGGTATTTTTTTTTTTTTTTTTTTCTCTGTATTGAACAGCCCTATACCATTGTTATCTGTGAATACCATAGTAATCATACATGAATATAGAAGTAATCATTCAATACCATTGTATTATCAACTGATTCCATTACTATAACATGATTCCATCACAGTAATTTTTTGTAAGTGAAATATAAGAGGATGTGGCAGGCCAGGCGGGGCGGAGTGAGGACGGAGAGGAGCGAGGCCGAGGTGAGCACCTGGGGCGAATGATCTCACCCAGCTGTGAGTGATGACGGCGTGAGTAGGTGGGGGATAAAGCTGGGAGCAGAGCTGGAGCCGGATGCACATTCAACTAACTTTAATCAGACACAACATAAAACTGAAACATAACGACACATACACACAGCTTCAAGGTGTCTCTCTCTCTGCGTCTCTTTCTCTCTCGACTGCAACTCTGCTACAGGCTTTATCCCCCGCCTACTCACGGCATCATCACTCACAGCTGGGCGAGATCATTCGCCCCAGGTGCACACCTCGGCCTCGCTCCTCTCCGTCCTCACTCCACCCCACCCCGCCCCGCCTGGCCTGCCACAGAGGAATATAAAACCTTTTGTAAAACAATGACATGGCTCAACTACCTGGAAACAGTTTCTTATAAAAGCTCACAGGGCTGTTTTTACTGACCTATGACTGTTCCGTGAATCAGCCCTGACTACCAATCAGCATTTCATTGCTCTAGGTCTTAAAATACAGACCTACATGACCACCATATGAATCCTATATCATTCCTCAAACTTTCAGGGAGTTCTCGGAATGCTACGAATATTCTCCTCAAATGCTCCATTCCTTGAACTTATAGTAAGCGGGTGTTTTAAAGTTTAAATAGCCCTGGTGCATGACTTTGCTGGCTGTGCTATCTCTAAGCTGATGTGTTTGTCGCTTTGTTTCGATCAAAGTGGCTGACGATGAGAGTAAGTTAGTGAACACAGACCCAGTGACCTCGCACTTCCTTCCTTTCTCAGGGTTTCTCCCCTCAGAGCAAAACAAAGCTTCCTGAAAAATATAACTACAGATCCAGTCAGTCTTATAGGACTGCTTCCTCTAATACAGTCTAGAATTTAAAGCCTCAAAGAGTAAAGATTGTTGTGTCAACAAACAAGCTGCATACACATGATCCCAATACATTTTTATACATGCTCTGTTTGAATAATACAAACAAGGAGCTATTCCCCATCCATCTAGCTCTTCTTTCTGTCATTTAGAGAAATTTAAATTTAAACCTCCCCCAACACTGTTATGAGTGTCGAACGGCACTTTGGGGACAAGTTGACTACCCAAAAGATAGAGACGGGCTAGTCCCGTCGTTTCCTCTTATCCCCTTTTTTTCTTCTCCCCAAAAAAGGGGTTTAACCGACTGGGGCCATCAGGTCTTGTCGGGGGGGTGTCCCTCCCAAGGGCTCAAAGGGGGCTCTCTGTAGACCCTGAAGAACTACAGAGAGGTCCCATGAGGGAACGAGGCGCGGTCTGAAGGGATTCAACATCCTGGCGCCTCTCAGGAACCTGATGATCAGGTCGTGCTTCCCTAAGGACTTACCGTCCACTGTGTCGTGGTGTGCTGCTATAGCGGCTACATACACCTTCAAGGTGGAAGGGGAAAGCCTCCCTTCCAACCTCTCCTGCAGGAAGGAAAGCACCGATCCGACTGCGCATCTCTGGGGGTCTTCGCGTTGGGAAGAACACCACTTAGCGAACAGAAGCCACTTAAAGGCATACAGGCGCCTCGTAGAGGGGGCCCTTGCCTGAGTGATCATGTCTACCACTGCGGGTGGTAGACCGCTTAAGTCTTCCGCGTCTGTCCAGGGGGCAGATATGGAGATTCCAGAGGTCTGGTCACGGGTGCCAGATGGTGCCCCGTTCCTGAGAAAGAAGGTCCTTCCTCAGGAGAATTTGCTGGGGGGGGGGGCTGTCACGAGGAGCGTGAGGTCCGAGAACCTCGTCTGGGTGGGCCAGTAGGGTGCTACCAGGACAACGTGCTCCTCGTCCTCCCTGACCTTGCACAGGGTCTGTGCAAGTAGGCTCACTGGGGGAAACGCATATTTGCGAAGTGCCAGCGCGTCTATACCGAGAGGTGCCTCGGTCAGGGCGTTACAGAGCGGGCAGTGGGAGGATTCTTGGGAGGTGAACAGGTCTACCTGTGCCTGTTCGAATCGACTCCAGATCAGCTGGACCACCTGAGGGTGGAGTCTCCACTCTCCCCTGAGGGTAACCTGCTGTGACAGCGCGTCCGCTGCAGTGTTGAGATCGTCCGGGATGTGAGTGGCTCGCAGCGACTTGAGGTGCTGCTGACTCCAGAGGAGGAGACAGCGGGTGAGTTGTGACATACAACAGGAGCGCAGCACGCCTTGACGGTTGACATATGCTACCGTTGCCGTGTTCTCTGTCCGAACTAACACGTGCTTGCCCTGAATCAACGGCCAGAACCTCCGCAGGGCGAGCAGATTTGCCAGCAACTCGAGGCAGTTGATGTGCCAACGCAGCCGCGGGCCCGTCCATAAGCCAGCGGCTGTGTGCCTCTTGCAAACAGCGCCCCAGCCCGTTTTGGAGGCGTCTGTCATAACCACGACGCACCTGGAGACCTGCTCTAGGGGAACACCTGCCCGTAGAAACATGAGGTCGGTCCAAGGGCTGAAGAGGCGGTGACAGATCAGCGTGATGGCCACGCAATGTGTCCCGCGGCACCATGCCCATCTCGGGACTTGAGTCTGAAGCCAGTGCTGAAGCGGTCTGATATGCATCAACCCGAGAGGAGTGACCACCGCTGAGGATGCCATATGCCCCAGGAGCCTCTGAAAGAGTTTCAGTGGAACCGCTGTTTTCTGTTTGAACGCCTTCAAAGAGGTCAGCACCGACTGTGCGCACTCGTTCGTGAGGCGCGTCGTCAATGAGACTAAGTCCAACTCCAAACCGAGAAAAGAGATGCTCTGAACCGGGAGGAGCTTGCTCTTTTCCCAGTTGACCTGAAGCCCTAGTTGGCTGAGGTGCGAGAGCACCAGGTCCCTGTGTGCACACAACATATCCCGAGAGTGAGCTAGAATTAGCCAATCGTCGAGATAGTTGAGAATGCGAATGCCCACTTCCCTTAACGGGGCAAGAGCTGCCTCTGCGACCTTCGTGAAGACACGAGGGGACAAGGACAGACCGAAAGGGAGGACCTTGTACTGATACGCCCGAACTTCGAATGCAAACCGCAGGAAGGGTCTGTGTCAAGGTAGAATCAAGACGTGGAAGTACAAGTCCTTCAGGTCTACCGCCGCGAACCAATCTTTATGCCGGCGCTCGGCAGAATGCGTTTTTGCATCAGCATCTTGAACGGGAGTCTGTGTAAAGCCCGGTTCAGTATTCACAGGTCCAAGATTGGCCGCAACCCACAACATTTTTTACGGTACAATGAAGTAGGGGCTGTAAAATCCCTTCTTCATCTCGGTCGGAGGGACAGTCTCTATCGCATCGTTCCGTAGGAGGGTAGCAATCTCCACGCGCAAGGTACCAGCGTTCTCGCCCTTCACCGAGGTGAAGTGGATGCCACTGAACCTGGGCGGATGCCTGGCGAACTGAATCGCATCTCGTCGGACGTACCGGCAGGTGGGGCCACGCAGCAGGGCAGAGCCCGAGTTGCCACACCATGTTGTGGCCATGCTGAGTTCAGGGACATCGAAGCACTTACCTGGCTCCTTGTGACCACCCCCAGAACAGCCTGGGACTGGGGAGGAAGAGGCCTGTCCTCGTGACCCGTGGAGACTGTCACATCGGGGGCGGATTTGTGCCACAGCAGGGCACGCAGGGGCGGGGAGACCGCCGCTGGAGCATCAAATCTGCAAGGATGAAAAGGTGGACGGTGGTCGTGATGACGGCCGTGCACACCGGGTACATGACCCAGGGAATGAGGAAACCGCTCTTTTTCTGAACTGTTGGGTACCACAGCCACTAGGGCATGCGGCTAAATTATATGAAAAGGCAACAAAAGATTCTCCTCCCGGCCCTCCACCAGGGGATGGAGTGGTCTACTTACCAGCTCCAAGGTGGGTTTCGTCGTCCCTGGGTCGCCCGTCTCAGGGGTGCTTCGAAGCCTTCCATGGGTTCTTGGCAGCCAGCCGTGAGACAGGTGGCGTCTGCTTCCTACGGTGGGCTCCACGCCGGGGCCAGGCCGAAGGGGCGGGCTGCGGCAGAGCCGGTGCAGTCACCGCAGGGGGACGCCCTTGGGACGAGCAGGCGGGGTGCGGGATCTTGAGCCGCGCCAGGGCAGGATGTGCCAGATAGCCTCCGTCTGCTGCTTCACCGTCGAGAACTGCTGGGCAAAGTCCTTGACGGTGTCGCCGAATAGGCCAACCTGGAAAATGGGGGCAGCAAGGAACCGTGCCTTGTCGGCCTCTCCCATCTCGACCAGGTTGAGCCAAAGTTGGCACTCCTGGACCACTAAGGTGGACATCGCCCGCCCGAGAAACTGCACCATGACCTTCGTCGCCCGGAGAGCGAGGTCGGTTGCCGAGCACAGCTCCTGCATCAAATCTGGGGTGGAACTACCCTCATGCAGTTCCTTTAGCGCCTTGGCTTGGTGGACTTGCAGGAGAGCCATGGCATGCAGGGCAGAGGCGGCTTGTCCAGCGGCACTGTAGGATTTGGCCGTCAGGGATGATGTAAACCTACAGGCCTTGGACGGGAGCTTTGGGCGTCTGCGCCAGGTGGCGGCGCTCTGCGGCATAGGTGCACCGTGAGCACCTTATCCACCAGGGGAATTGCCGAATAGCCCTGGACGCCCCACCATCGAGGGTAGTGAGGGCGGGGGAGCTGAAAGATCAGGAATGGGCAGTAAAAGGTGCCTCCCACAATCTTGTCAGCTCCTCATGCACTTCCAGGAAGAAAGGGACTGGAGCGGGGCGTGGCTGCTTTGAGCGGCGCCGCGAGCCCAGGAACCAATCATCGAGCTGCGAGGGTTCAGGGGAGAGCGGAGGGAAAGCATGTCCATCATTTCCGCATCAGCCTGTGACTGGGCAACCGTACCTGAGGGGGGGAGCCCAGCTGAGGCTTCTGCGTCCGACTGGATGAGCCCGCTCTCCGATGCTGCGCTCGAGAGCTCATCAGCTTCACGGGCTCCAAACAAGAGGTCGAACTCGCCATGAGACGAGCCGGCATACTCATCCGGAAGCCCGATCGGGACAGACAAGCGTGCTGGGGAATGGGAGGTCCATGGGGGGATACCCGGTGGAGATGGTCCCATTGGGGTCCCCAAATCGCCCCTAGTGCTAGCCACGCTTGCCTCATACCCGTAGGTAGAAGGACGAAAGCAATCCACGACCGCAACGTTGCCATGGTCATGTTCTCACAGTGAGTACATGATCCATCCACGAATGCTGTCTCCACGTGGGTCATGCCCAGACACGAAAGACAGTGATCGTGACCGTCAGAAGTTGAGAGGTAACGACTGCAACCAGGAATAACACACAAACGGAAAGGCACCTTTAAAAAGACATGTCTTTAAAAAGACGCGTCTTTAAAAAGACGTTCCATGTGTGCCGCTCTTTTAGAGAAATATACTCTTTTATAAAAATATACTCTCTTTTTTCTGCTGAAGCGCCCAGGGGAGTTCTCTGCAGTGCACCAGTGCAGAGGAGGGAGAAGCCGCTGAAATGCGCCGTCAGATCCAGCAGAGGCGAATGAACAGTCAGCTCAGTAAACATCGACCATTCGGCTCCAAAGAGAAAATCTGAATGAGTGGTTGCATACCAGCTCCTTTTATACCCGTATGTCCGGGGGAGTGGTATGCAAATACCACTTGCCAATTTTCACTGGCCTTTTATCAAAGACCAGAGGTGTCTCGGGTTCCCAAGAGTGACCCCTAGTGTCACTACATCAACACAACGTTGAGTGAGTGACAGATAGGGAACTGAGTTTGTGTGTGTAATTGGAAGATATCATGTTGAGTGAGATCATCTAACCAACATCTGCTGCTTTGCAACAAATGTTTTGCACTTCAAAATCAATAACTCAGACCCAACCCTCTCTTTCTCACCTTTTTTACATGCCTGCGATGATCCATCCTTTCGTTCTTTCTTTGAGTGATCTGTTGTCTGCAAAGTTCTATTGAATCTTTTCTGTAATTTCAGTTTAGTATGAAACCTCTCACTCTTTTACTTTGTATCATAAGTGCCTGTTATGTCAAGAATTCAGCCCTCAACAACAGAGAATGCCACACAACCTGCCCTGGGCATTCAGCCAATAAGAACGCAGAACAGACATGTGACCCACCCATAGCAGTGCAGCAGAGCAAATCAGCACGCTGGCACTGACTATTACAGCAGCATAAAACACCCTGTAAAATTATTTTTAAAGCAATGAGTAAACCGTTGACCATTAAATAGTGACAGTTAATTTATACAATAATGCATTCATCATCACTTTCTGTCATGCAACAGACATGGTTAATAGATTACAGAAGAACCATTGAACCACTGCAAACAATTCAGCCAACAATCTATTACTCATAAGACAAAGAAACTTGTATTAGCAAGAGAGAAGGAAAGAATGCAGGCCAAAAAAAAAACAGAATTAACCAAACACAAGAAGCCTGCTTTATGTTCCTCCTTGTTAAACTGTCACTAAAGAAAAATCTAATGATACATTCATGTGCTCCCCTTCCACCACCCAACCCACCCAGCCAAGCTGACATTTACAGGGAGAGAGTCAACAGATCAGTACCATCCCAGGGCTCTCAGCTCCTGCCGGAACACAGATAGAGCTTGGACTATAGTGGTGCTCTGTGCTTCAAGATAAACTACAGTGTCAACATTGAGTTCTGCCCCTAGCCAATCAAGTAAAATATAAACACATTCCTTTTAGAATTATTCCCAGGAGCTCCTAATGAAGCCATGCAGAATTTCAGAGCATATGGAATTAATTAATTGTTCCAATTGTCCCAACATTACCTGGAGAACTCTCATTAGTTTCTCTTACTCAAGATAAAATGGCAAAATAGTACACATAAAATGGCTTATAAAATGGCTCAAAAATTGTATTGGCTAAGCCATATTCGAAGATGTTGTAAAATAGCCAAACTACGCACAAAAACTGAGACTGCACATCCTTTCAATTCTATATAAAAAAAATAATTTAAAAAAGCTATAAGCTTACATAATGTAAGATTTTGGCCACAGTTTTGCCATCTGAGACAAATTTCAGTGATTTCTCCTGATTTCTCCTGTCATAGGGCAAAATCGTCAGTCTTTGATCGATTAGTGTGACATGTTGACCAGCAGCTGATTAATTGACTTTACGGTGAATCTTAGCCTCATACAATGTTCTGGCAGTGTCAAAATCAGGAAAATTTGGAACCAAAGTTTTGGCTTCAATGTGCATCGCAAAGTCTGACATAAAGTCACTCAGTGTGCCATAGCGTTTATCCAAGACCTCACTGGGATAATATAATTCAGTCTGACAAGCAACAATCATAAAGGACCATACAAAATCATACAGTGTGCACCTGGCTTTTGGCTAATAAACTAGATGACTTGGCAGAGGAGTTGCGACAGTTTCTACAATGATCTGTGTTTTCTCTCACCTCTCTGGTCTTCTCCATCTCTGCCTGCAGGACCTGTTTGGCCACCTCCAGATCCTGTAGCTTCACCCTCAGCTCCTCATTCTCCTGCTCCAGACGAGATCTCTTCTTCTCCACAGCATCCAGCTCGTTGTGGACACGGATGGACACGTCCTTCGCCACCTAAAAACCACAGTGACCAGGGAGGGTGATCAGCTATGTGTTTTTAAGGTGCAGTGACACCAAACAGAATTGCAATTTCTTTGTTTGAGCGGTAATATAGACTCCAGTAATGGTGGCACAGTAAGCATTTGGATCGGGACTGGTGCTCGTGCTGGTGTTGAGCAAACAAAGACAGAAATGCACAAATCTGTCACACACACACACACATACACAATGGCATGTAATGGTGATCACAGACAAAACTATTTCGGCAACTCATGTAGGCATACTTCTTACATTACATTAACTTTGCTTCAGTAATGTCTGTCAAACAACAAACAAACATATTAAACCTAAAAGTCCTGCTTACAAAAACTACATTCTACAGTTCTATCAATGGTTCCACTTTTGATCATTTATTGCTGACAACATTTACATGTTTCCTTAGGGGATGTTTAACGGAAGGATGTAGGGTTGTGTGAGGGGAATGAAGAAGAGAGAGGGCAACAGTCACTGAAAGAGGTACATGGGGACTGTGAGAGTCAACAGAGAACACAGACCCTGTTTGTGAGTTGTGCTACGTGAGAGTGGGTCCTCCTCTCTTTTTGTGTCTGAACCACAGCCAGAGTGCAGCTGGTATCCACAATGACTCTCTGTACCACCACCATGCTCTAATTCATATCAGAAGCCTCCTTCTCTCATTCTTTCCCTCTCTCTCCCTCAGGCATCCTCTCTGTCTAGTTCCATCACTCTTTCCAAGTACTCCTCTCTTTGTGGGGGACTGTAAACATCTCTGTGTGCTTTGACTCAATTCCATCCATCTATCTATCCATCTAACCTTCAATCTATCCATCATCCATCCATCCATCTATTCATCCATCTATCATCCATCTATCATCCATTTATCTATCCATCCATCTACCCATCATCCATCCATCCATCTATCCATCCGTCAACCCATCCATCTATACATCCATCCATCCATCCATCCATCTATCTATCTATCATCCATCCATCTATCCATCATTCCAATCTGCCCATCATCCATCCATCCATCTACCCATACAGCCATCCATACATACATCCATCAGGACCATTCAGATTTGAATTGAGATTACTTTTACATTCCAATCAAATTTCTGAATTTTAATTGAATTTGAAATTCGATGGCAAGCAAGATACAGAATTGTAACTTCAGGGGGGACTTCTGGGTTGAGGATGGAGTAAGACGTGTTTCTTGTAGCTCCGCTGACTCTCACTCAAATTTCATTAAAACAAGACAACATAAAGTTCGCTAGTGATCTCGAAACCTTTATAGTGTTGCATATGTTCAACACCAATTGTAATTTGCTTGTTTAAATGCTGTCGAAGTAACAAGGGAAGAAAGATGTTGCTGAGGGAGAAAGTTTGGCCGAGACCGCGGGCTCCCTGGAAGAGGCCAGCTCAACAGCGAATAACGACCCGGTGCTGCTTGCAATTGAATCTCTCCAAGTGGATTTGGGCAAGATTAAAACTGATATTACAGAGAGCTTGAAAGGAGAGATGGCGACGCTGGAGAGGAAAATTGATGCGAAGTTTGATGCAATGCAGTTAACTATAAATGACCACCGTACAACTCTCGAACATCTTGAACAGACCTCTACGGCCTTGTCAGATGCTATTACGAAACTACAAGCTCAAGTTAAAAGTCTGTCTGAGGAAGTGTCAGAATTAACGGAGAAATGCATAGATCTGGAAGGCCGTTCTAAGAGGCAAAATCGAAGAATCGCTGGAGACCGAGAAGGATTGGAAAGCGGTCAAGGTGCTAGAGAATTTGTAGCTAAGCTGCTCATGGAGGTGCTTGGACAAGATGAGCTTCCTGTTCTGGACCGAGCGCACCGAGCTCTTCGCTCCCGGCCTGAGGACAGTGACCCGCCGCATTAGTTCATCGCTCGAGTGCACCATGGCTATATCATGGAAAACATCATGCGCAAAGTGTCATCACAAAGAAAGCTAACCTTTAACGGTCGCCCCATCCAGATCTTCAGAGACAAGTTTGGCATTCGGTATCCTGCGAAGCTGCGGGTGACATACAGCGAGGGAGAAAAGCTTTTCACCGATGCGAACGAACCATGGAAATTTGCAATCGAACAGTTTGGGGCAGAAAAGTAGATGTTGAACAATAATTCGAGAAGAATGCCTGTTGTTTTGTTGAAGTTTCTTTTATTTAGTGGACTCAATGCTGGACCTTTGTGAAGTCTTTGAAAGGTAATATGCGGAGGTTGGCTTTTCTTTTCTACTTTTTGTCTTTTATTTTATGCTTTACTTGCCTTCTACTTCGTGATAAGTTGTGCTGTATATTTGTTCCTGTAACAGCTAAACTTGTTCTGTTATCTAATGTTCTATTGGAAAGGTGGGTGCTAAAGGTTTCCATGGTAACAACTACCGGTGTGTAGGTAATTGGTTGGAGCAGAGATGTGTTATAATCACTGTTTATGTTTAATAATCTAAATGCAAAGGGGGCTTCATAAAATTTTTCAACTTGGAATGTTAAAGGTCTGAATGAACCAGTTAAGAGGGGGAAAATACTATCTCATTTAAAATCGCTGTCTTCGGATATTATGTTCCTTCAAGAGACTCATTTGAAACGTACTGCCCACGTTAGACAGAGGTGCAAATGAATTGGAGAAATATATCATTCAAATTTCTCTGCCAAATCTAGAGGCACAGCTATCCTTATCCGCAAAGGAGTTCCATTTAAAAATACTCTGACTATTTCAGATAAAGAAGGGAGATATGTGATAGTTGTTGGAGAGGTATTTTCTGTGCAACGGACCAAACTGTGACAAACCTGAGTTTTTTTTAAAATTGTTTGACCTAATTTCTGATATTTCAGATACAAATCTCATAATTGGTGGCAATTTTAATTGTGTCCTAGACCCGTATTTGGACAAAAATACGTTAGTTCCAATTCCAGTAAATTTTTGAATGCATATATAAGCAATTCTAATATGTTTGATGTGTGGAGAATTCTTTATCCGACGGCTAGGGAATACTCTTTTCATTCTCAAGTCCATAATGTCTACACCCGAATAGATTATTTCATTCTGGATGGTAAACTTATGCCCCAGGTCTGAACGGCTAAATATCATAATATTGTCATCTCCGATCACAGTTCAGTGACTTTTTCTATTAAAATAGATAATATGGAGAAACCACAAATAAATTGGAGGCTTAATTCTCATTTACTTACAAATGAAGTCTTTATTAATCACTTAAAACAGGAGATAAAAACCTTTTTCGATTTCAATGACAAGCCTGACATGTCTATAAGGGTGCTAAGGGACACATTTAAAGCATACATTAGGGGTTGTATTATCTCCTATCAAGCATCTCAAAGAAGAAGATGTAGGGTTGAATTAGAGGTATTGGAAATTCAAATTCGAGAATTAGATATGGAAAATGCTAAACAGCCATGTATTGAAAAAAAAAAATTGTGCACTTAAATACAAACTGAATCAAATTCTCTCTTCTAAAATTTCAAAATCCTTTCAGTATGTAAAGCAAAAATACTTCGAATTCGGTGATAAACCTCAGAAACTTTTAGCTCGACAACTCCGTAAAACAGCGTCTGAACGTACAATACACAAAATTAAATCAGACACAGGAGAAATTCTCTCTTCCTCTAGGGATATAAACAGTAGGTTCCAGACATTATATGAGGCACTATACTCGTCTAAAGGAAGTATAGATCCTTTGTCTATGGCTCAGTTTCTAGACCATCAAAATCTTCCCTCATTAAATCAAGAACAATTTGACGAGTTAGGTGCAGAAATTACTATTAAAGAAATATCAGATACTATAAAATCTCTAAAAGGCTGTAAAATTCCTGGTCCAGATGGATTTTGTAATGAACTCTATAAAGCCTATAACGAACTACTTTCACCATATTTATATAGGGTTTACAAACAGGCATTTATAGATCAGTCCCTGCCGCCCTCCCTAGATGAGGCAATTATTATTGTAGTCCCAAAAAAAGGAAGGAACCCAGAGGAACTGGGTTCTTATAGGCCGATCTCACTCCTAAATACAGATCAAAAAATTCTGGCAAAAACTTTGGCACGTAGACTAAATACTGTAATCAGAAACTTGGTGCACCCAGATCAAACCGGCTTCATACCAAAACGTAACTGTTCTTCTAATCTTCGGCATCTTTTCAACATCATGTACTCTTCCAGAGGCCTGGCGCAAGATTTAGCCATTCTGTTATTGGATGCGGAGAAGGCATTCAATCAAATTGAGTGGCCTTACCTATTTGTGGTATTGAAGAAGTTTAATCTTGGAGAAAATTTCATTTCATGGATTAAATTGTTGTACTCAAGTCCGTGCGCAAGAATTCTCACAAATCAAACAATATCCTCTCATTTTGATTTACATAGAGGTACAAGTCAGGGTTGCTCGCTGTCATCACTTTTGTTTGCTTTAGCGATTGAGCATTTAGCTGAAGCCATTAGAGCCCATTCTGGTATAAAAGGCTATAAAACCAGAAATACTGATAATAAATTAGCGTTATATGCAGATGATATCATTTTATTTATTTCTGAGCCGAATAGCAGCATTCCAAATATCCTTAATTTGATTAATTTCTGTGGTACGTTTGCAGGGTATAAAATTAATTGGGACAAGAGTGTGTTGATGACAGTCACTATCAGAGGTTCTTCTTGGCTTCATCACTTGCCCTTTAAGATTGCCTCAGAACAATTCACATACCTAGGAATAGAGGTGACAAAAACGTTTTCCAATTTGGTTAAGGCTAATTTTCAACCCCTGTTGGTTAAACTTAAATCCATGATCAGTTTCTGGAGAATGCTTTATATTCCTCTTCTGGGTAGGGTAAATGCAATTAAGATAATATTTCTCCCACAATGTTTGTACATGGTGCAGAACATTCCCGTATTTCTGCCCAAATCTTTTTTCAAAAAATTGGACTCTATCCTGGTTCCTTTTGTCTGGAACTATAAAGTCCATAGGATTTCTAAACAGCACCTATGTAAACCCAAAATACAGGATGGGCTCGCCCTACCTAATTTTCTTTATTACTATTGGGCTGCGAACCTGAGAGCTCTGACTTCATGGATAGATTTCACTATGATAGGGGAGAGTTGGCTGGTGTTGGAACAGGAGGAATGTCTCCCATATTCCATTAACGCAATACTTTTATCACCCACAGGTATAGCTAGTTCACTTTATAATTACAACCCTACTGAAGTCCCATCAAAAGAAATGTGTACTTAATTTGTGTCATAATATAAGTTAACTAATCGATCTATAAATTAATCTGTCTATAGGCAGACTGCAATGCTGTATAAATTAATGTCATCATTAGTGATAGTGAAAATTTCCAAACCATGGGTGAATGTTTTATGGTAATTGGGCATCTGTTTTTTCCTACAAAAGCTTTATCAGAGCTTCAAATGTGTCTGTTACTGCAAGATCATTTGAATCCACTCCTCCCCCAATTCTGTCTGGACACCATCCAGATGCTTTTGCATGACAATGTCACAGCCTGTTGACGCTTTTACAAGCCAAAGATGGTGGGCACCTCGCTGATGATGCACAGTGGCATTGTTTGTATGCAAAACTGTGTGTGTGCTAAGAGGTATTACATTTTTATGTGTCTTGTTGTCCACCCACTCCCCACAGCCTGATGTGGAACAAGCTGCCATATCTGCAACATTTGACCAAGCACTGAAATCAAAGGAGTGCAATTACACATCAAAGAGTGTTTGCAAGTGACCATAATTGTTTGTCGGCAGTACTTGGTCAAATATGTAAATGGCTCTGTGCAATTTGTTTGTATTTACGCTTGATTGTGTGTGTGTGTTTGTGAGTGAGACTCCTCTCTCATCCTGCTTTTCAGGATTGCTCCTCCTCCACGTTAGGAAAACGGCGGTTTTAATGACTTCACTACCAATTGTATCTGGTTGCATCTGCAGGACGGGAGCCCAGATCTAATAACACTGTAAACTCAACTTTGCTCTGCCTGGAAAAAGCAAGCTGCCCTTCAGTTAACCTCTACTACACTCATGCAGCTCAGATCAGACATATGAAGACAGCTCAAGGGCAGCAAATAGTATTGTGTTGAAAGAAACCAATTAGCACACTTTTACAGGTTCTTTAAACAGCCTGACACTTTTATTTTATCTGTCAGTCCATCTCAGCTTCCGCCCATGTCACTCTGTTCATCTTCTAAATCCTGTCTTTGTGACTCACAAGTAAGAATCTTAAAGTCATATTTCAGATTTAAAAAATGTAGGGCCTAACTGTAATGCGAGTTTAAAACAATCTATAAAAAGGAAATTTTGTTTTATGACCTCCATTAATTCCAGCCTAGGTCTCGTAACAACAAAAAATTAAAGATGTAATTTCATTTTGTTATTCAAACAAGAACTTGTATTGTTTGCAAAGTCTCTGGTTGTATAGCACTAAAAACAATGCAATTGCTCACGTGAACATGCATGCCACTGTGAACAATCTTCTCTCATTCCCTCATGAACACGTAAAGTACATCAAGATTTTCACTGAAAAATAACTTACATTTCAAGTCGTTTCTCACCAAATTCTATTGTATCCCATCTGAAGACTCAGAATATGACACATGAATTGCATGGACTACCTTTTTAAGCTTTAAAGTGAGGCACTATCAACTGCCATTATATTGAAAAAATGGATGGAGATATTCATTAAAACCACTTTTTTGTGTGTGTTCCACATAAGAAAAAAGTCATACTTTGGAATATGAGGGTGAGTAAATGATAATAGAATCTTTAATTTTGGGTGAACTATCCCTTTAAGTATTAGCACTATTTGTCGATCTGTTCTGCATTTTCTGGGGCCATGTGTTGTCTATCCTCTCAGTGTTTCAGAGACAGGGGCTTTGTCTTGCTCCATTGCTGGCTATTTGAGTTTATTTTGACATGTGAATGGGTGATTATGCATGTGCACTCCTCGCATGGACAATAATGAAGGGAGTGAGTTTTCCTGGAATCCCCAGAGCAGTTAGAGGTGGAGGGAAAAGAGCCAGCTACACTAGGAGGAGGTGCATTACTATACCTCTCTTTCTCTCTTCTTATCTCCAGGATGCTAATGCTAAGCTGATGTCTGAACCAAACTGACCAAACAGTATTTTCCCTTCCTTATCAACATCTGTCATCCTCCCTTACCCTTTTTTACTCTCATTCTGCCCAGAAGAGAATTTTATTGCTCAGAGCTTGCACTTCCATAGCTCAGGAGATTTCAGTTGTGTTACATTTAAGAATTAGCTTCGTCTTAGATGTTTCTCTTAAAGTTACAAAAAAATAAAAAAAATGTGAACAAAAATAGAGACAGATAATGAGACAATTACTGATATACCATAAGAGTATAGAAATAAAAAAAATTATGTAGATAGCATAGGTCAAATAGATTAGACTTTGAAGAACTTAATGAAAAATGTTGTTTTGAATTGTATCGAATCAGTTTGTGACATTGTTGAGATCTCTTCTGAAATGCTAGAAGAGAAACATGCAAGACTGCTTTTTCAGGAGTAAAATCAGAGATGCAGGTCTCCATTTGCTCTCCTTTTAATTTCATTCATGTAAAAGAAAAAAAAAACAATTAAAGGCCCCATGAAATCAAAATTAAAGTTTTTCTGGTTTTAGTCCATATCTACAGGCTTTAAGGTCATCTTTATGCTAGTGTACTTCTAAACATTAACAAAATTAGTTTTCAGAAGTTATAAGCATTTCAATTCTGCCGTCTCTCTCTTCCGGCTAAACAGACGCAGCAACACCCATGATGTCACATAGAGGTTCAGAAACCTTGTCCAATCAAATGCTTTCTAGAACTAAAATGGACCCTCCTCCTACATCTGTTCATCGCACCCGGCTGTGTTCTAACTGGTGCTGATCATGCCTTTGCAGGGCACTTCGAAAGGAACACATTCCATGCTTTAGGGTTGTTGTAAACAGATTTCCCAATAAGAATCACTTAAAAAGTGAGTTTTGACTGACTGTTTTCACTTTTCTAGCCATCTAAAGCTCTCATAGTGGAGGGTAATTGTCTTCATGGGGCACAGGGATGATCACTTGTGAACTGGACGCTGCAACGTGGGAGCTGGACGCGAGAGACGTTGCTTGAGTTTAATTAAATTTTGTGTGCAGCCGGATGTATCTTGGGATGAACAGCACCATTAAGTGTTCTTTATTCTTTATGTTTAGTATATTGTGATTCAAAACATAGATATATTATCTTTTACTTTTTTTTTTAATCATCTTGCAAAATGGCTCCAGCCTCGTCGAAAGCAAAGACTGTGATGTGTATTTGTGGGCTGGTTATGGATTAATGCTATCAGATCATTGTTTGGTTCTAAAAGTCAGTGGAAAAGCTGTCCGGTATTGATATCGCTTCTCAAGTTTCCCCTGTAAGCCGGTCTGACATTAGCAGCATGGTGGAAAGGGCTCTGTGTGTGTCTGTGTGTGGGTGTCTGTAAACTAAAGCCTATTGGCTATTTAAATTGGGACAAGTCGTTTTACATGTCCTGCCCCCACTTCCCGTTTCAATAGGAAATACGTCAAAACACCAAATCGAACCGTGCTCGTCAAAGCACTTCACGGGGCCTTTAAGATCAGGGTGTGAAATTAACACCACACACCAGCCAAATGCAGGTACTATTTACTCAATTGGCAGGTAGTTTTGGACATCAGTACAGGCAAACCATAAGATGCATCCAATTGGCATTTTAAATGGAGTTGCTTAGACAACATTCCCTTAAAGTAACACATGTAATTACATTTTTGAGAACAGATGAAACATAACAATGTAAATGGAATGTTAACTGAGATCACAACTGAAAGTGTGAAAAACCAAATACAGATCCAAGTCCACTTTCAAATCCAGTGACAGTGCAAATGCAAAGAGAACTTTGTTTTGCATTTGTTCAATTGCATACATATATAGAGTGAGTAACTTTATATAATTGAATTGGATATATAAAAATGGCTGGTAGCATTGGGCATTAACTAGCCATTGCGGCTGAATAGCAAAAACTTTAATTTCCCCTATGACTGAGATCTGAATATTTTTCGGTCACACTTTAAATCAGGTGGCCTTAACTACTATGTAGTAACATTAAATACATACAAGACTATATATTTACTGTGTAACTACATGTTGTTCTGCTAAATATTCACATTTGCTGCTACTGAGATTAAGGTATGGGTAGGTGCAGGAGTAAGGACAGGGTTAGGATTAGGGGTTAGAGTTAGGTTTTGGGGTAAGGGTTGGGTTCGGGGTAAATTTAACAGTGTGACTACAAATGTAATTAAATGCAGGTACTTTAAATGTAATTACAATGCAACAATATGTATGTACATAATAAGTACATTGTATCAAATGGTTAAAGGTGCTATATTTAATATTTTTACTGTACTAAATCATAAAAAGACCATAATATGTCATTAGAGAATTAGGAAACATGCTAAGCTGAAATACTGGCTTCTCCTATAACAATGCTACAGCCAGTATATTCTACTTTGAGTTTCCATTCCTAGCTGGAATTTCTGTTTATGTCTTGGCCTGTTTGATCCCGCCCACTGCCCACTCACCAATAGTATTTCGACAATGCCGGGTTGCCAGATTTGAACAAGTTTGCAGGCAAACAACACTGCGTGCTGCAACCATGGAAGCCAGCAAACAAACTGGATCAGAGATAACAGATTCCACCTGACCTAAAAAGCCTCGCCATCCATCTAAAAACCACCATGACCTTTGATGCCTTTGGAAGATGGAGACAGCTTAAAGCCCAGAAATCCTTTAAAACGGATGCTGAGTTGGCTAATTTGCTTGTCAACATTCTGGCAACCCGCATGAGCTTCAAGTCTGTGGCGGGGCAGACAACTGTCCAATATTTTGAATTTGGACTGCAGTGCCCATTTCAAATGCTTGTTGTCAATCTTACATATAGCACCTTTAAGGCCACCTAATATAAAGCAGGTCCAATTTTTCAACTGTTCCTCAGATGTTGCACATGGGTAACAAAGGGAGAGAGGATCTTACACTGTTTTTCCAACACAATTTAATAAGCCAAAGCAGCTGATGAGGTGTGGAGCTCTTGTCCTTCCCCTAACAGATCTGGGAGAGGCTATTCTCATTGGTTGAGAAATGAGGCCAGTGCTTTAGAGAGCAGGAAATGGTGCAGAGATCCCACAAACATACAGATTTTCCCTTCAACTCTTTAACCCCCATCCCCTTCTGACCATGACATCATCTCCTCCCCCCTGTCCCGAGAGATCAGAACAAGATGGGAGGAAATTGGACATGGGAAACTCTTCTATGAGAGGAAGAGTCAAAGGGGAAAAATATTTGTCTTGCACTGCCTCTTATTTAGAATATTACTGACCTCTGAATGTGTTCATTCCTTTGGAAAGTACAGAACAAGCAATAAGTGGGTCATACACATCAAAAAAAAAAAAAAAATTATAATTAAAGGTTTTGCCACACATAAACTCAGCAAAAAAAGAAACGTCCCATTTTCAGGACACTGTATTTTAAAGATAATTTTGTAAAAATTATTAACTCTTTACTGGTCTTTATTGTAAAGGGTTTAAACAATGTTTTCCATGCTTGTTCAATAAATCATAAACAATTAATGAACATGCACCTGTGGAACGGTCGTTAAGCTTACAGACGGTAGGCAACTAAGGTCACAGTTATAAAAACTTAGGACACTAAAGAGACCTTTCTACTGACTCTGAAAAACACCAAAAGAAAGATGCCCAGGGTCCCTGCTCATCTGTGTGAACATGCCTTAGGCATGCTGCATGGAGGCATGAGGAATGCAGATGTGGCCATGGCAATAAACTGCAATGTCCGTACTGTGAGACACCTAAGACAGCGCTACAGGGAGACAGGAAGGACAGCTGATCATCCTCGCAGTGGCAGACCACGTGTAAAAACACCTGCACAGGATCGGTACATCTGAATATCACACCTGCGGGACAGGTACAGGATGGCAACAACAACTGCCCGAGTTACACCAGGAATGCACAATCCCTTCATCAGTGCTCAGACTGTCCGCAATAGGCTGAGAGAGGCTGGACTGAGGACTTGTAGGGTTAGGGTTAGGTCCATTACGGCATTCTGAGGTCCAATATTTTGTAAGACCATTGTAAGACAACTGTGAAATTAAACATTTTCCTAGGCAACCAATTTTCTACATAGTTTCATGTCACTAGTGTCACTCTGGTCTCTCTTTTCTCATTTAGTAAAATAATTTTAAAGTGCACCTATTGTGATTTTTAAACGTGCCTAATTTTTTTTAAAGGTCTCATACAATAGATTTACATGCATCCAAGGTCAAAAAACACTTTAATTTGCTCATAATTTAAATTGCAGCATTACCTTTTTTTCCCAGTGTCAAAAACGACTCCTTCAGTGATCCATTCTAAAGGATTCATTCTAAACTCCTCCTTTCAGAGAGCCTACTCTGCTCTGATTTGTCAGATGTCCCAGTCTGTTATGATTGGTCTACCGCTTACAGCGCATGTCAGAAAGGAAATGGCCACTGCCATATCCGAGTTTCAGCTCCGTCTGAAAAAATGTCTGTTTTACCTTACCAATTTGAGCCCGAGTACGATAGTGATACATCGGAAGATCAACCCGAACCACCGTCGCAAGCACAACGAGAATAGGACGTTTCTCAGTGGTAAGTTTATATGTAGTTTGACAATAACGTGAGTTAGCCGGTTAGCAGAGGCTAACAGCTAACAGGCTAACAGCTTGCACTGGCTGTAAATGTTAACAGACTAGAGGTGGGTTTTTTGTTACCAAATTACATAGGCTACTACAGGAAGTAAGTCTGGAATTACTAACAACATGTTTCAGGTGTTCAGAATCTGTTCTTTCTTTTGGGTGTCAATAACTCCATATTTCGTGCACTTTGATTTTTGAAACTTTGCAGACTTTTTTACATTCACAAACAGCTATATAACACACTACATGAAAGGTAATATTTAAAAAACCATAATAGGTGCTCTTTAACTCAAATCAATATTTAATGTCCATTTATTTATTTGGTAATTATCCAGATAATAAGTGGAATAATGTACTGTCTACCAATCATTATTATCCCTTACATATTTTATATAATGGTATTGTATAGGCCATTGGCAACTCTGCTCAGATATTGTTATCGGCTATTAAAAATTCAATATTGGTCTACCACTATTCTATGCATTTCGGCATGTTATGCAATTATTCAAAGTGTAACTCTTAGTGCTTTGATTGATCATCATACTAGGTATCTTCGTAACCCTGTAAGGCTACAAGCAAATATGCCTGAGTTAGCACTTAGCTCTGTGTGGTGCTTTGTTTCTATGTTAAGCTTAATGTAAAGAAACAATGTCCTTCTTCCTTAAGCTGTAGCACGCATGTCACAGCGGCCGCAATGGAGCATTTAAATCAGCTGAATGCACAAGTGCTGAGGAGAGCAGTGTAATTTGACATGGCTGTGCCGGTAACATGGGGAGACAATTGACCCAGTGTTAGGAGACTCCTGTTAGCAGTTTAAGAATTCAGCAGAGACTGAGATGTTTTCCTGCAGATACCATCCCCCTTCTGTGTCTATGTTTACATGGACACCAGAAAGCGGCTTAATGAGAGAAAGTGGCATTCCTGTTTACATGCTCTTTATAAAAGGCATACTCTTTACTCCCATATACATGCGGCTCGGTCAGTAAGCAGCTTTCTCCACAGCAATGTAATTTCCCCATAACGCTTGTGTAAATAACAAACAAGGCATCTGAGGAAGACTTAACTGTTTTATTCTCCAATGCTTCGTTTTATTTCCATATATTCCAGAGTTGTTGCTGTTTGTTTCCTTCACTTTCCATCACAACATGCAGTGGAATTGCACTGCAATGGTGGGGTTTCCCTCTTACATGAAATTCCACGATTCCCCCAATGTACGAGCGCATATACGTGAACATGAGGGACAGTCAATATTTTACATTAGTGTGTTTAAATGGGTATAGTTTATAGTGTATGTGCTTTTCCCACTGTAGTCCCAGAAATGTTGAATTCTTTCCACTGTGTTGACTTGTTGCTGGGCTCCTATGATGTTTGTTATCTGGTCTGTTCATGCATATGTGGACTCAAAAACCTGTAAGGATGCTACTTATGCGTTTACATGGCCACACAAGCTGCATTCTCCAGAAGAAACCTGAGTGTGTTAAACCACTTTCTCTTAATCCCTTAAGTGCTATACAGCAAACGGTTCTCGTTTACATGAAATTTCAGAATGCCACTTTCAGCAAAAACCCTGGATGGACGTTGTATTTTGGCTTTGCTATATGCAATGCATAATTTAAATGAACTTAAATCGACTGAATACTGTTCACAACACTAGACTGTAATTTAAGGGTTAAACTTCAGGTGCACCGAGTCAAATGATACAACAGCATGGTGTAGATTTCCGTGAAGCACGTCTACGGGCACAGAGCCAACAAAAATGCCTCTGGTAACCTCTTTAAGTTTTTTCATTGAAACCTGTTTGGGTGTAAAGTGTAGCATCTCTAGTTTCGTTTGATATTTCGCTTTAAAAATTCATTCATTTTTTGCATGTCAGCGTGTCAGATAAACATGATGTCCACATGTATGGATTTTGGGACATTATTCCTTTAAAAGTTGAAAAAGCATGTTAGTTATTTTGAATAACTATCATTTCACTGCATTTTAATATACATTTTTTATATTTTATTTTGTTTTCACTGTACAAAACGATTCTATTCATTAACATTAGAAAATGCATTCCTATATTTACTGTGAATATTCACATTAATCAATGATGAATCAATGATTTCATCCAAAAGCTGAAAATTTTTGTTTTCAGAGGCTTTATATGGAGTAAGGATGAAAATAAGGTGCATTTCGAAATGTTCCGAGACCAGTGCAGACAGACAGCAGACTGGAGGTTAAGTCACTCACTAAATAGGGAGCAAGGGGACATCCTATAGCTTTCTATGCCGCTAAGAGCATTGACTCCCAACATCTGACCAAAAGTTCACTTTCAGGCTGCAGAGGACATTTGGACCACTCAACATGTTTGGCAGACATTGGACAATGGTGATCAGAACTTAGATTCAGAATTTTTTATGCTAAATTTTATTTTAACATGGTTGGCAGTGATTGGATGATGCTGACCATTACTTTGAATCAGAATTATTTATTCAGCTTTACAGAAAATCAGCTGTAATGTCTGTAACGTCTCAAAAACATGAATAACCAACACTCCTGGAAACATAATAAACAATTTCATTAAAAAAATCTGACTTTCTATAACTTGGTATTATTTACATTTTCACAATTTAGTCCCGCTGTCCACCTATTTGGACATACATTTTTAGGATTACATAAATTACAAAAATGTAATACATACAATTTTTATTTTTTTTATTTTTTTTTTGCTTGTTTATTACTTGCTTCTGGTTACAAATCAAAAAGTGAAATGGAAAATGCGCACAGCAGTCACGCTCGGGTCTCAGGAGGTTAAGCCCCACCAGCTGTGTTCTGACTGGCAAAATTTAAGTATGTGACAACATTACTTGTTAAAGACCATTGTATATTAAAGGTACAGTTCACACATAAATGAAAATTCTGCAATCATTCACTCACCCTCTTTTTCTTCTGTGGAACACAAAATGAGCTGTTAGGCAGAATGATCGCCTCAGTCACCATTCACTTTTATTCTACTTAACATCTCCAATAGCGTTGTCAAAAGTACCGGTACTTTCGGGAACCAAGTCGATACTAAAATAAAAAAGATGTAACGATACCAGTGTTTCTGCAGTTCCAGTACTACCGAGCACCAACTCTATCCGGTAGCAGCACGCAGTATGACTGACATATGACAGCTTTAAAATGCTCACGGACTTAATATGAAGGCATGCTCTGTTACTCCTTGTACACTGAAACGGACAATTAATTAAATTAAAATCGTGACATGTCGTAGTCTGATTTATTAAACTGCTAAAGGCTGCAATCTTACTGTGGAAGAGCTGCGTACTTTAAATAAATCCAACCGCTCATCCACTAGAAACTCCACAGACACTGAGAATCATTCACGTTGTATCAGATGACATAGCAGAGCACTAATCCACTGTGAACAACGCAGCACATGTAAACTATTTATTTATATAATTAAATCACAGCATTTGCGCTTTATTCTCAGCTCAGCTTTATTTATATAGCATTTAAACAACAGAGTTGACCAAAGTGCTTCACAGTAATAAAATGTAAAACATAACATTTAAAAATTACCACATACACAAAGTAATCTAAAATCCAAACACTCCAAAACTGTGTCCTACATTTCATTTGTCAGACTCAAAGGCCATTGTAAAGAGATGAGATTTCAGGCGTTACTTAAAAGTCTTCAACGATCACACTGGGCTGTGTCGCGAATTGCTTTTCCGGAAAAGTGAATCTTCCGGCAAAAAACACACGTCATAATAAAAGCATGATTCAAAATAATATCTAGATGCCTGAAATTGAAGAAATTTAATAAAAATTTCAATAACAATTTACTGTATAGTAAAATGTAATATTCACTGTAATAATAATAAAAATAATTATAATAATAACAACTAAGCAATATATCACAAGGAGACTGCTGCTGAATAAATGTTTGGCAAAACAAAAATGCAATGACATGTTGAAAAGTTCTATTTCCACTTGTTAAAACTTAAGACTTTATTGATTAGACACCATTTTGATGATGAAATTAAACTTTAAAAAATGTTCTGGAAAATAATAATAATTATTAAACTATAATTATTAAAATAATTATTATATTATAAAAAATAACTAAACTGGTGTGTTCAATAGCACATTATCATATTAGCATATTTTTGCTGTGGTATCGAAACTGGTATCGAGAACCGTGAAATTTCACTGGTAACGGTACCAACTACTGAAATGCTGGTACCGTGACAACACTAATCTCCAATTCTGATTTTTGGGTAACACTTTATTTTACAGTGTCCATGTTACACATATTACAGTACATGTTACGATTCTTAACTATTACAGTAATAACAATATGTAAGTACATGTAGTTCATAATTATTACTCTGTAATTACTTATGTTAATACACTGTAACAAGAATACTGTAAAATATAGTGTGACTAACTATTCCTTTAATTTGCAGTGGCATGAAGAGTCACAACATTTTCTTGGCAGAGGAAATCACTCTCACCCTCTTTTTTCCTCTCTCTGTTACTGTATACAAATCAGCCATCGTAAAAAAGAGGAATGCAGACAGCAGGCCATTGCCGAAGGGAATGACATCATGGTTATTTCTCTTCTCAATGACAGAACAGAGAAAATAAGTATTGTGTCCTCAGCCATGTGAGACAGTTGCCTGTGTGTCACCACTCTAAGTGCATGACAAGCAGACCAAAGCATGACCTTACAGATTACCACAAAAATTCCACCACTGCTTATTTTCTTGAGATTCAGAGAGTAGTCAGTCTTAAAAGTGAAGTGTGTAATTTCTGCGCCATTAGTATCACTAAATGCATTTGCAAAACTAATGAATGTTTTCAAACAGGCTTCCTGAATACTCCCGTTTTCCACTCTTTGACAAACAGATAATCCCCACATTACCTATAAACCAAAACTCAGCCTAAGGAACAATCTATGACAATTCCTGTAAATACTGAACTACTTGGTTCAACAGTCAGAGGACAGAATTGTTCGGCGGGGTTTGATATTTTATGGGGAACACAAGCAGGAATTACTGAAACATATGTAACACATTCTCTCTCTCTCTTACCTTGACATCTTGCTCCAGTGTGCGAATAAGCTCCCCATCCACCTGTCCAGTCTGGGCCACGCGGATGCTGCGTCTCTCGGCCTTCTTGAGGCGGTACTGCAGGATGCGGCAGTTCTTGTTTGCCTGATCCAACTGCTGTCTGAGCTCCTGAAGCTGATAAACATCCTCCTCCATGTACATGTCCCTCATCTCCAGCATCTCAGACCGGAGCTCCTCCATTTCGTCCTGATACACATACACGCACAAGCAGTGTATAAAGCTAGAAATGCCAATTCATTTGGTAAGCTTTATACACATTTTTGGGCTTATCACACATAAACCTACCTTTTCACACTGTGCTAAAAAGGTATAGTTTACCCCAAAATGATAATTCTCTCATCATTTACTCACTATTATGCCGTCTCAGACTCGTATGACTTTCTTTCTTCCATGTAACACAAAAATATTTTGAAGGATATATGATGTAAATATATCCATACAATAAAAGTCAATGGGGTCCAAGCTTTAAAGCTTCAAAAAGGACATAGGGTGTGTTCACACTTGGCAGGTTTGGTTCGATTAAAACGAACTCTGGTGCGATTGCTGTGTTAGTGCGGTTCATTTGAATAAGTGTGAACACTGCCATCCGAACCTTGGTGCGCACCAAACAAGCGGACCGAGACCACCTGAATAGTGGGTCTCGGTCCGCTTCCTAACAAACTCTGGTGCAGTTCATTTGATATATGAATGCAACATGGACCAAAGACGTCTAAACGGACCAAAAACATAAAGTAATTTGCCTAATACTGACCTCAAGCATACCTGGTTCTTCTCATCATAGGAGCTATGTTGCCCATTACAGTTCGGTATAGGCGTCGGAACCGCCGTCAGCCATCCTTGCAGCATATCTTAGTTTGTGTGTGCAACGGAGGAATTCCTGGTGTTGTTTTGACTCCTTTACACATTTTATTAGCTCTTTGTTTGTTCTCAGCTATTAAAAATACCACCATATATACATATATAAATCTAACGAGCGCATTTTGCCCAGCAGCCAGCATTGTTTTGGATGATCGGCAAGTTCCGTAAAAAAAATATACGTCATAAAAGCTGTCCAATCAGGTCTTGACTTTTTCCTGATGCCTTTGGTTTTGTATCGTTAGGTTCAGTGTTAAAAATGGCAGTGTGAACGCTAAGCAAACCAGGACTAAATGTATCATTTTCTTTTTTGGTCCAGACCAAGAGGACCAATAGAACCAAACTACAAGTGTGAACACACCCATAAAGGCAGCATAAAGGTAATCCAATCAACTCATATGGTTTAATCCATGTCTTCTGAAGCAATACAATTGTTTTGGGTGAGAACAGACCAAAATGTAACTCCTTTTTGACTATAAATCTGTTCACAGCGCCCTGCGCATGTGTCAAGCCAATTGCTAGGAAGTGTAATCGAGCTTTAAATCATGATCGCACCAAGGAGTCTGCAGATGTCACGAATTACAGTGAAAAAGGATCATATCTCTTCAAAAGACATAGATTAACCAACTCGAGTTGTATGGATTGCCTTTATGCTGCCTTTATGCCCCTTTTTTAAGCTTGAAAGTTTGGACCCCATTGACTTGCATTGAATGGATAAATTCACATCATATATCTTTCAAAATGTCTTTGTTTGTGTTCTGCATTACCCGCAAAGAAAAAAAAATGTCATACAAGTTTTAGAAGGCTGAGTTAATTATGACAGAATTATCATTTTTGTGTGAACTATTCCTTTAACCCTGGGTTCATGATTTTTTTAAACTAAGGGTTAAGCCACTTTGTGGAAAGCACATTACATTTACTTACAGGATCATTTTTACACTGAAATAATGCAATTCTGTGTTTTGTTGCTACATGATAGGCTGCACAACGTTCATATTTTACCTTTTGTTAGTAATCCACATTATATATCTTTTGCACTCCGATTCTTGGCCTTATAACCCATTGCTGAGCAATAACCCAAGAAGGTTTAAAGACACATTAACACAGGGTTAAGCCTAGTGTGAGAAAGCTAATGGTCCACAAGGTTGCTGAGACACAGAGTGTGTGTGGAATATTTGGGATGGCATCTATATCTGCATCAATTTCATTTCTTCTGCAGAGTTTCCATAATAAAACAACGTTTATGAAGCAGTTGTGTAACTCTAAATCCTTCAAATCCCGTCGCAGCCACACTTACACTTCTAATAAGCTATTTATACCTCAAACGGGATAAAAAATGCATCCCGCTCACAGAGACAGAGGGATGCTGTGGGCCACCGCGTGCTGCCACACATTTCTGGTGAATATAGGTCAACTACTGCAGCGAGCGTCACGTGCTCAGCGCGCGGATAAACAATGGAGTGAGAAGTGGGCGCGGGCGCACTGCTGCAGCATCTGTACAAACGACTGCATTATTCAAGCACACGGGAATCACAGGAGTCCACGAGAGAAAAACACCTGATGAGTTCATGCAGCCAGTCAAACCACTGGCCTGTTTTTTTTAACACCTTATATTTAGATAGGTTTAGTCGTGCATGGCCGTGTGATCATTTCTACATGAAAGAAAGACCACAAAAGAATCACTGTTTGTCTCTGCATAATTCATATTTCACAAAAATTCTGACTTGCAACACGAACCCAGTAACCTACCGTTGAAGGGGATAAATGGAAAACAAAGCAAAGCAGTACCTGGAAACGGTATTAAATATCTGTGATTATTTGGCATTGGAATGCACTGGTCACAACATGGTGTGTTTCAATGGTGGCGATGTTTCATTGCACTGTCAGCACTGTCAACTGCACGATTAAATTCCACTAAAGCAAACTGGAAAACATTTAACTAATGACTTTTGCCAATAATAAGTCATCTGCGCTGTGGGAATCTAAATCTATTAAGACTTTATCCTGAAATAGTGAAATCTGAGTGGTTTATAGTCAATTAATCTACATTAAAAGGCTAAATTAAGAATCTCACCTTTAAATAATCATTCTCCGATCTTAGTTCGTCGATTTCCCTGACTAATTCCTCATGCATCCCGTCCATTAACTCCTCAGTCAGGTCTGAAAACGCCAAGGACGTGCTGGCAGGCATCCTGCTATCGAACGAGGTGAGTGAGCGCTCGTCACCGGGAGAGATGCGCCCCTCCCCGGTCTCCATTCCCAGCGAGAGCCGGTCCTTCTCCTCGCTGGTCTTGGCTCGAGCGCGCTTGTCCGGTAGTCCATGCTCTGCACCCGCTTTGTCCCCCTCAATCCCGCCACGGCTGCTGGTCTCAGTGTCACTGCTCAGCGCGTCGGTGGAGACTTTGTTTTCCTCCGAGGCGCAATCCGAGAGCTCCGAGCTGCTGTCCGTGGGTGAGAGTTTCCCCGGAGCGCAGCCGGAGTCTTTGCTCAAATCATCCGATCCGATGCTGGCGTCCGAAACTTTCCTCCGACTGCTTTTATTAGGATTCGCGCTGCTCTTCTGTGCACCGGACGCCGATGGCCCGGGTTTGCCGGTCGGTTTACTACTCTTCTCCGCTTTCGTTTCTTTCCCGGCGACCGGGCTGCGCCTGGACACGCGACCGCCTAAATATATGGCTCCCGGTTTAACGCTCAGCGTCGGCGTGCCGATACCGCCGCGGATTTTAGTTAGGGACCATCCGTGCACATCTCTGGGTCTCGCAGGAGACGGTGCCCTGTGTGTTTTCTTTTTGTCGTTGACTTGTAACGGTTGTTCGGGCGGCTGCTGCTCGGGCTGCGCTCGTGCGCCGGTGCAGCTCTCCATTTTCTGCTTTTGCCTCGAGACAAAATGCGTCGGGGAACCGGTGTCAACCTTTGTCTTGGTCATTCATTCCGTTTACAAGCCACGAATGAAGCAGAAATGTATCGCCTCTCTCCAAAACACAGAAGTTGAACTGGAAACAGCTTCACACCGGAGCTTCAACCTACAATAAAACCGTCTGAGTTAGTCGAATCCCAGAGGAAAAACAAAGGTTGCCTTAGTTGCGCTGCTTATATCTTCTTTTCTTTCTGAATATTCCCCCGTATGCGTCCTCAGTTTGGAATTGCAGCTTCTCTCTCTGGCGAGTGTTGGCTCGAGTGTTGGCTGGGTTTCTTTCTCCCCGCCCAGATAGCGGCTCTGACCGTGACGAACGATCACTGGAGAGGATCGAGCGCAGAGCAATACTGCCACCAAGGTACGGTTGATGAAGATGAACGCTTCATCTTAAGGTTTGAATAGGACTTTTTTGTGGTCCGGTCTTCAATCTTTGGAGAGACGCACAGGAAGAGGGAGAGCGTAAGAAAAAGGCTTCTACATCGCTAAAGGTGTTGTGAAATGACAAGCAGAAAATGTCCCTATGAAAGGTCCTAGCCTTTTGGGGGCCCTAAGCAACAAATTGTGTATGGGGGGCCGTCAGTATGCTCATAACACAACTTATAATGTCTTTGACAGTGTGGGGGCCCTAAGAAACTTGCTTAGTTTGCCTATAGGGAGGACCAGCACTGATAAAAGATATCAATGAAATAGTTGAAATTAAATATCACACCTCTGTGACAGCTGTAGTCTCTGTGAACAGTGGAAAAACATTGGACGCGGGCCGCGGTCAGTTTGACGGTTGTCAAAACACGCTAATATATGAGAGCACTTTTTGCTACGTGAAGTTCTAGAAGCAAGCCGAAGGCGACTGGCAAGGCACACAAAACTCCATAAGATGTTGGTTAATGGAGAAAAATAACCTTGGGAGAAACCAGGCTCTCTGTGGGGGCCAGTTCCCCTCTGGCTAAACAACATGAATATAATGTCAATATTACTTATGTATAGAGCAAGTCATGGTTTAATATTATTAAACTAAGTGTTAAGGGTCAGTGTTTAAACAAATACGGGGGTTGCGGGCACGGGCGCCTTGTGCCGCCCCCAGCAAGATGCCACTCTGGGCGGCTGCCCATGTCGCCCATGCCTAAATCCGCCCTTGTCAACTGTTAGGGAGACCATTCCATAGTTTAGGAGCCAAATAGGAAAAGGATCTACCTCCTTTTGTGGATTTTGATATTCTAGGAACTATTAACAGGCCAGAATTGTGCAATCGTAATGAACGTGATTGAATATAGCATGGTAGAATGTCACTTAAGTATTACAAAGCTAGACCATTCAAAACTTTGTACGTTAACAAAATTTTAAAATGAATACGAAATTGAACAGGTAGCCAATGTAATGACAATAAAATGGGGCTAATATGATCATATTTCTTGGTTCTAGTCAGCTCTCTGGCTGCTGCATTTTGAACCAATTGAAGTTTATTTATTGATCTTGCAGGACATTCTCCCAGTAATACATTACAATAGTCTAGTCTTGAGGTCATGAACACATTAGTTAGTTTTTCGGCATTAGAAACAGAGAGCATCTTGGCAGTATTTCTGAGGTGGAAGAATGCTGTTCTACAAACATTGGAAAATTGATTTTCAAAAGGACAGATTGGTATCAGATATAACAACTAAGTTCTTTGCTGTAGAAGATGATGTAACAGTACATCCATCGAGAGTCAAATTATATTTTAGCATCTTATTATTAGAGGTTTTTGGTCCAATAATTAGTACCTCTGTTTTGTCGAAATTGAGTAGAAGGAAATTTATGGCCATCCAATCTTTGATTTCATTTATACACTCTGCTAATTTGGAGAATTGCGAAATTTCATTGGGTTTCGAAGAAAGAAGAAGTTGGGTATCGTCGGCATAACAGTGGAAACTTATTCCACGATTCCTGATAATATCTCCCAGGGGAAGCATATATAAAAAGAAAAGGAGAGGCCCTAAAACTGATCCCTGTGGCACTCCATACTCCTAAAGAAATGAATAGTGACAAGCGGCCCTCGTCTGCACTACATCAATCAAGAATTTTAAAAACATGTAACTGAGGTTGAAAAGATAGCCTAATAGTTTTACCGATCAGAATATGTTAGGGAGATATCAGTCTAAGAATAAAAGATATGCAGGGCAAATAATTTTACAGAGGCTGGATGGGAAAACATAGGCATGAAAGGTGTCATAATAGTCTCTATTAGACAAAAAAATGTGATTTGCAAAACAACCTCATTATTTGATGAAAAAGACGATTTAGTTGCTGGCCCATTTTAGCAAACCACCATTAGATAAAATGGGCCACTATCTTGCGGTATCTATGTGTTCAAATACGTACCCACATTACACACTAATTTAATTGACAACACTTATGCCCATTTTATTTCAACTGTAATGAATACATTTACCTATAAAATTACAATAGAAAAGACTGCTTATATGATGCTGCTATTTAAAGCCTTTAAAGAACAGTAAAGTATTCTGTTTCACATTTCATTCTGTTTTTGTATATAGTTCATTCCCTCATTAAAGATGCTAATCACATACTGTGGTTTTGTAGGCTATTATTTCCATTTTCAAATATTTTTTGCTAGGAATTAGGCTTAATATTTTAAAGTGACTCATTTCAAAGCTGGTTAATTTTTTTTTAAGGTTTATAAACTTTCTGGAATGCTTAAAAAAAAAAAATGTATCCCTGAACAAATGGAGATTGTGGGTAGTGTAGTTCTTCACCAGGAATTTGGTTCGATTTTGCAAAAAGTTGACAGATATTCAAGGGTTCACTGTCTCCTTGTTGTCATCCTGCCCAAGAAGGCCATTCGCCATCAGGCCGTGGAGACTTGGGTGATGCTTATACATATATGTGCTTCGTCTGCTCTCAACCAGCAATCACTGGAGAGATTTACACATACATACATGAGGATGTTCCTTCATTGGGATCAGCATCTCAGAAGACGATCTCACTGCTCACTAGCTGAGTTTCTGACATTAAATTGGTTTTACGAGTCACTAGTTCAAAGATCTACCTTTCAAATATCAGCGTTTTTTTTTTCTCCCCCCACCACTTCACAATCAGATCTTGTATAAATCTGAGGATGATATTTCTTAAACTCATGAAAACTGTAGAACTCATGAACAGTGAGCTGTTTGTCACTATGAACATTAATACATTGTGTTGTGAGTTACAAAACTGTGATTCAGAACAAATTCTTGCTGCTGCAAGAAGTGAAAAACGTAGCCTACATATGGAAAAATTGTTGCTATATTAATTTAAATACCTAAAATATAAATTACTTAAAAGTTGAATTGTGATGCATCTTGAAATGTCTAGTGTTATAATTTGCGTATATGTTAAAGGCTATATGTATAAAAGCTTTTTTATCTTCAACACGTGAGTGCCTTGGATTTTTCTCTTATCTTTTATTAAAATGTAACTGGGCGAATCTCATGAAAACTGTCAAGAAATGTCTGTCACATTTCACCCCAAAATCAAAAGAAAAAAAGAAATAAATAAGTACTTTCCATAAAAGTTTTTTTCTCTTTAAATGAAGCCTATTTTTTTAGGACAAATTACTATATGTAAACACTATCACACTAATCTAGGACACACTAAAACGCTTATTGTGAAATATACTTAACATAGCTTAATGGACTAATACAATGACCAGCAAGAACCAAATTTCTCTTACTTCACTTGATATAAACACTATCTACCACTAAAAGAATTACACAATAATTCAAGGAGAAAGACAATATTTTTTTTAACGTTAATCCCTTTCATTCCTAGTCCACAAGGGAAACATTTAACGTGGTTTAACGTTTCTCTTTGAAGGAAAAAAATATTTACACGTAAATAGTCCACTGTATTAGTATGTTAAGCCTTTTTATTATAACGGTTTTCTATGAAAAAAAGCTTGATGTAATACTTTGCACTTTTCATTAAGATCATGGGCTCTTTGTCTTGGTATACAGTAATAAGGTGCAAAAAAGGTGTCTTCCCCGACCACTGCGTAAGAAAGCTTTTAATGGGTTTCTATGGTAGAGAAAACTTAACATGACTTAATATTCCATGGGGAAGCTTAACAAAAAAAATTCCTTTCTCCTTACATTACGGTGTCATTTTTTTGACAGTAAATAGTGCATAAGACAAGGAAAGTGTGGTCAAATTTGTTCTCTTCCTGGTCGATGTTTTAAGTAGAATTAAGCCACATTAAGCATTTTAGAATGTCCTTTAAACTTTAGTTACTGCAGCCATGGTTACTACAATATTACTATAGTAGAACCATAGTTACTGTATACTACAGTATTTCTGTAGAAAAAAAAACGTGTGTGCTGGGATTATTTATATGATTTAACATTTATAATGGTATATTCTAATTTTCATTAAATGTTGTTCTGAAAGCAAAAAGCAGTAAATAAAACAAGAGAATGTTTGCAGTCATCTGCTCAACTGCACAGCACAACTGGCACAATGCGGATGCATATACTTGAGCAATTAACCAAAAGTGAAGTGCTGCCTGTATTGATGCAGTTTGATTACACCTCAGCTTCCCAATCAGTTCAAAACTAAATAAAACATGGGCAGTTATAATCAAATTACCGCAGGTTTTCGCGTTGTCAAGCTACTACTATGTTCATCTCTCTGTCCAAGTATACATGAAACCATGTGCAATTGAATAGCTGAAGAAAGGACGTTAGCTGAGGAAGTGACGTAGACATTTTCTGGTTGACCTTTTGCATCATAGTAGCACATCGAAGAAGTCCACTACAGCGAGACCCACACAACAAGCAGGACAACAACATGCAAAACAGCCACATGCATTTCTTATGTTATTTACTCGTTGATTTTGGTGCATATCAGATGGACATTATCCGTTGTGTTTATGGTGATGTCCGAAGGCTGAAGATGACGCTATTTGCTACTGGATTGTTCTAACCAGCGCCGTTGAAAAAGAGAGTTACAACACTGAACTCGCCACCACACAGCTCATGTAGCTCTCAATAGTTCCAAACAAATCCGTGCTGTCAACATGTTTGAATGGGTTTAAGCGGGACAGACAGCATAAGCGACTATATTTGTAGCAATTTTCAGTAAATATTAACGCATAATGTGCATTGATGATTACTACGTTGACTACATTTTTCTGGGGCGTGATGGAGAGACAGCATTAATCCGTTTTTCTGTGTTTCATTTTGCAGGGAAGGGGGATTGCTCCCATAACATAGAATACATTTACAGTATGTATGTACAGTATTAATATTTTTCTTGTGCTTCTATGGTCATAATTACTCACATCCTAATGTTATCTTATGTTAAGACATTCACATAAGCATGCACAACAAGTGAATATCAATGAATACAAGTAACTGCTCAATTTAACCCAAGAAAGAAGTTTGGTCAATAGTGCAAAATAAACAAGGCAACCAACTGCATTTAACAAAACATTGTATTATATAATACATCCAGGGAGAGGGTAGATAAGTTTTTCCTTTAATGGGCAGTTTTCATTGAAACTCATTCGACCTCCTACAGGGAGAGAAACGTGGCAGAAAGCAGGCCAGGAAAGGCATAAAATTGTTCAAAATAGCCATTGCATTATTTCTTTCACTGCAAGAGTAGGAAGAAAAGGAGATCTGGACACATGGCCATGAGTGCTCAATAAACTTCACCAGATGATGACTGCTCAAAACATCTCCAGACACACATGCAAGAACAACAGAGTCAAATTCTTATCATTACAATGATAGCAAAAACATTCAATCTCCATGCCACAAGTAATGCTACGGTTACTTGAATTTTTGGGTAAGGGCATTACACTGCCAGAAGCAGACAGTGGTGGAAGATGTATTCAGATCTTTTAATTAAGTAATAAAGTACTAATACCACACTGTGAAAATACTCCACTACATGTAAAAGTCCTGCATTCAAAACCTTACTTAAGTAAAAGTATGTCAGTATTATCAGCAAAATTTACTTAATGTACCAAAAGTAAAAGTACTGTCAGTGTTTTACTTTTATATATGATGTTTTTGGATTAATATTACTGCTGCATTAATGTGTATCTTGCATTTTACTGCTGTAGATGTTTAAGCTTGAGCTAATTTTATCTGTTATATACTGATGGGTAGATTAATCTACAGCAATGCATCATATTCTATCATCATATCCTATCATTATATGTTTGTAGCTTTGCTGTCCTGTGAGAACCATGTATCTAAAAAGTAAACTTGTATCTAAAAAGTAAAACAGCCCTGTTTTCATCTTTTCTAGCTAATCCAGTGGGGGTTTAAAATAGTTTATTTAGTTTAAGAAGTAGGAGAATTTTCTCAACCCATAAAGGAACACTTAATCTTTCAGTTTATCACAAACATTCAAAATCACCACATTTGGAGATACATTGTTTTCACTGGACAGGAAGGGTATGAAAAATTGTAAATTGAAAAGTAACTACTGTAGAAACTAAAGCTGTTAGACAAATGTAGTGGAGTAAAAAGTACAATATTTGCCTCTGAGATGTAGTGGAGTAATATAATAAAGTTGCATTAAATGGAAATACTCAAGTAAAGTACCTCAAATTTTGGACATTGTCATGATTTCTGTCCAATACATTGAATCTGAAATTAAATAACTATGGCCTTCAAGTGCAAACTCTCAGCTTAAATTTGTGGGTATTTTCAGATGTATCAAATTAACCATGTACTAATTATAGTCATTTGACAGACTGCCAATTTCAGAGGATCAAAAGTTATTGTACAAGTTCCTATACACCTAAATAAAAGGATCATATTTAGTACTTGGTTGCAGATTCTTTGAATTTGATGACCAAATAATACCCTCATACTAAAGCTGAAAGTCTGCATTTGAAACTCTTAATTATTGTTTAATTTCAAATCCAATGTGCTGTAGGACAGAGCCAAAATAACCAAAAATTGTGTGATTGTCCAAATAATTATACCAATCTATATAAATCCCAAACAAAACTTACACCTGTAGGCTAGCCCAACACCTAAACTTCTCCTTCCTACAACTACAAGGGTTCAGAGATTGTGGACATGGGGTGTGTTCCTCACCATCAGGAATCAATTAATCCCTGGCAACATTTCAGCAGTTCCCTCTACTCCTGACCACTGCTAGGCAACACCATGTGGATGTGCCTTGTGACAAGCAATCTCCCTAATCACAAAAGTAACAACACAGAAACAATTCATTATCAGGGGTGCAAACTCATCAGGGGTCCGGGGGCATGGTCCCCTGGGAAGAAACTTTTTTAAATATCAGCTTTAAAATGTGGATTTACAGTCGATTTTAGCATGAAGATATAGGGAAAAACTCGCCCTAGAATTAATGTAAGGCAGGGAGGGGTTAATTGGCACCACTTCTCTGGAAACTGAAGTATTCATAACATCTAACTTTTATAGATCGATCTGCCTTGCTTTGGAGAAATTAACCTATGTGGTCAGAGGGAAATTAAATAAATTCAGTCAAATATGGGACACTTTTATGCAAGTCTAACAGTCCTGCAATAAATCCTGCCTTCATCAAATTTATAATGTTCAGTTTTTGTTGTTTAGAGGCACTGATTCAACTCTATGATTATTTTGGAGGATACAGAGAGCTGTTTCTGACAATTACATATCTTACAGCTTTTTGGATCATTTGTAGATAACTGGCTTGCTAGGTTATCAAAATCAGTCTCCTATGGTTTCGCATGTCAGCTCTTCAACAGAAAAATATGTAAAGTAACTAGCTATCTGCAGTTGTACTTTCTTTTTACTATGATCATCCACATTTATGTGATAAGATCATCACCATCACTGATACACTGTCTAACAAACGATGTTTGTAATGACTGAATTAACCAAGGAACAACCTTGCTAGATACAAGCTAGCCATGTTATCTTGTTGAGCTAGCTACCATTAATTGAAATTAGGTGTACTAATAGGGTACGGTCTTGTCTTTGTATGTTAACGAACGCCAATAACTGCAATTAATTTGAGGTAAATGTAGGCCAACTGAGTTATGGTTATGGTAGCTAGTGAAGTGTTGCTCACGTTAGCTAACTGCAATTAGAATCTAACTAGCTATTATCTAACGATAAACATTAACTAGAGCTGGCTACATAAAATACCACTATTGACTAGATTCATGATAGGTCAGCTAATGCATTAAAATGTCAAAAAATAAAATAAAATAAAATGCAGTCATTTCATCAACTTACCAGCGAGTGTGCTAGAGAAACACTGAAATGAATGGGGATTCAGTGCTGGAACTATTCAGTGTTTGAAACTATCGGTTGCCCCACGACAAGCGTCACTTCAGCATTCTCCTATTACAACAGAAGTCTACTCTCTTTTTCAATGGTGCTGGTTCTAACTATACGAGCTCTGCTTTGTTTCACTTTCATCCTTAAAAACTCTGTGTTAAGCATAATAAAGTTTAGACTGAGGAGAGATGTTGTGAATAAATACACAGTTAAGAAAATATATGGTTTGTCTATATTTTCCTAGTGATCGCTGGTACTTGTTGTTTGTATACTTAAACAGTTCTTCATCTGTACCTGATAGTTGCTTCAGGCTGCATATGAAATAAAAATTATGCTTTCTGCCTCATTCTATGAACGGAATCCATATGAGATCAGTAAAAGAAGCTTTTATAACCACTCGATGATAATTGAAAGTAAGATATATGTAATTTATAATGTTTACATCCTGCTTTCATGGCACTAATGCTAGCATGCTATCCTTGGCCATAGTATGCATCTGATCTGTGACCCTTTTTTATTGTTATTTTACAATGGAATGTGTGAAAATATTCCACGAAAGATCATGAAATTTATATTATATATATATATATATATATATATATATATATATATATATATATATATATATATATATACTGTATATACTTGTTTTATTAAAGAAAGACATTTATTGCTACAGCAAAGATTGGTGTTGGGTGATATACATTTACATGTGTGATATGAGTGTTACTATGGCAGACAGATAGAAGGATTAGTCAATGGACGAAAGAGAAGTAATCAGAGGCACATCAATGTGTCACAGGTGTGAATGGTTTACAGACTGCTGATCTGTCCAAAAATGAAAATTTCTAGCATTCACCATGTGTCTCTGCATTACAAACGAGATAAATCAGCCTCCGGAGGGCACTTGGAAGGGAGAACAGTCGTAGTAGCCATTCTGTAAGTTCGCTTCAAACTGAATTTCCTTTATTAAAAACTTTATTTTTGAGCCCCAAACCTTTCAGCCCCCCAAAGCTCTCACAGTGGCTTGAAAAGTTTGCGAAAGGGATAGGGCATAGGGATGATCACTTCTGAATGAAACACACACACTGTTGTTGTTGTTGTTGTTGTTGCTCTTCCTCTTCTCTGTTTGTGTTTAGCTCAACTTCCAGGTTACATACACGTTGCGCGGCACAGCTGTTTCTCAGAACATGCGCATAATGCTGTCGAGGCCTATTGCTGTCTGACTGACGTGTATACATGCTAGACAGATCTACAATTGCAATCTACAATTGCATTATCTTGGTCTCTTAGTTCCATTTGGCAAAAAACGGACTGATTTCAGTACGATTTCAGTCTGACTAACGCGTTTACATGACATTTTAAAAAGACGAATTATTGCTTTAGTTTTACTGAAATCACACCTTTAAAGTGCATGTAAAAGCACTCAGAGGTAGGATTGCATCAAGGGGTTGATTGGCATGCATGCTTCAAATAAATAAAGTACATACTCTTCTCTCTCGCTGTTTGTCGCCTGCCAGTGATTACCCCTCCATGTGCCAATGGTGACACGCATGACATAGGTTGCAGTCCCCTGGACTTAACCATTAGTGGTTGGTGTTTATTCAAAGACTGAAACACGACTGCCCCATGACGAAATCGCAGGATCTGTTTCCCTTTGACACGCATTCCCAGGGGCCGCTGTACATCAAACAATATACTGTATAAAAATTTAGCAGTTTTTGTTTCAAGTTAACAACGAACAACACAATATCTATATTTTCCCATGAAAATAAAAAAAATAAAATAATTTAGATTAGATTTGAGCCCTTTTCCATGGCTTGGCCTGCTAGACTTACAAATCCACCTCATGCCACTTTCAAACCTGTATGTCAAACAATATTGCACTATTCAGTAATGTTGCATTTATTCTCCAACAAACAACACAATATATATATACAGTGCCTTGCAAAAGTATTCAGACCCCTGACCAATTCTCTCATATTACCGAATTACAAATGGTACATTGAAATTTCATTCTGATTGATATTTTATTTTAAAACATTGAAACTCAAAATCAGTTTTTGTAAGGTGACATTGTTTTTTTTTGTTGGGAAATATTTTTATGAAAAATAAAAAAACTGAAATATCTTGCTTGCATAAGTATTCAACCCCCACATATTAATATTTGGTCGAGCTGCTTTAAGTCTTTTGGGGTACATATGTACCAGCTTTGCACACAGTGACAAAGTGATTTTGGCACATTCTTCTCAGCAGATTTGCTCCAGGTTGTTCAGGTTGGTTGGGTGACGCTTGTGGACTGCAATTTTCAATTAGTACCACAGATTTTCAATAGGATTGAGATCAGGACTTTGACTGGGCCACTGTAGGACATTTGTCTTTTTGTTCTTGAGCCACTCCAATGTTGAAAGGTGAATTTCCTCCCAAGCTTCAGTTTTTTAGCAGACTGAAGCAGATTCTCTCAGTATTTCCCTATATTTTGCTCCATCCATTCTTCCTTCAATTCTAACAAGATTCCCAGTCCCTGCTGATGAGAAGCATCCCCGCAGCATGATGCTGCCACCACCGTACTTCACTGTAGGGATAGTGTCTTGAGGCATAGGAAGTGTTAGGTTAGTGCCACACATAGCGCTTTGAGTTTTGGCCAAAAAACTCTATCTTGGTCTCATCTGACCACAAAACCTTCTCCCACATCACAGCTGGGTCACTCATATGCTTTCTGGCAAACTCCAGACATGCTTTCAGATGGTACTTTTTGAGAAACGGCTTCTTTCTTGGCACCCTCCCATACAGGCCAGAGTTATGCAGTACTCTTGATATGGTTGATTGGTGCACCATTACTCCACTCCCAGCCATTAAACTCTGTAGCTCCTTCAAATTGATTGTTGGCCTCTCTGTGGCTTCTCTCACAAGTCTCCTTTTTGTTAGAGTGCTGAGTTTTGAGGGACGGCCTTTTCTTGGCAGTTCCTGGGTGGTGTGGTGCAGCTTCCACTTCCTGATTAGTGAACCAACTGTGCTCACTGGGATATCCAAACATTTGGATATTCTTTTTTTTATTTTGTACCCTTTCCCTAATCTATGCATTTTTACTACTTTATCTCTAACTTCTGTGGAATGCTCTTTCCCAACATAATACCGATGTCACCTAAGAATAATTGATTTTGAGTTCCAGTGCTTTAAAATAAAATATAAAACAGAATGAAATTTCATTGCACCATTTGTAATTCAGTAATATGAGATAATTGGTCAGGGGTCTGAATACTTTTGCAAGGCACTATATACATTACCATTCAAAAGTTTGGGGTCACTTGCCTGTAATGTTTCTCATGATCTTAAAAATCTTTTGATCTGAAGGCGTATGCTTAAATGTTTGAAATTAGTTTTGTAGACAAAAATATAATTGTGCCAACATCTTAATTTATTTCATTATAAAACTAAAATTTAATAAAAACAAAAAATTTAAAAAAAAAAAAAGTTTTTGAAATGGATGACTTGGACCGAATAATTAAGAAAAGCAGCCACTATGTGCCCAACATAGATGGGAACTCCTTCAATACTGTTTAAAAAGCATCCCAGGGTGATACCTCAAGAAGTTGGTTGAGAAAATGCCAAGAATACATTTCTGCAAAATCTAGGCAAAGTGTGGCCACTTTGTAGATGTTAAAATATAACATAGTTTTGATTTATTTTGGATTTTTTTTATAATAAATATTTCCATTTCTATTATTCTATAGTTGTGATGACTTCACTATTATTCTAAAATGTGAAAAAAAAATAAAAATAAAGAATGAGTATGTGACCCTAAACTTTTGAAAGGTAGTGTATATATATATATATATATATTTTAACCTGGAAATTAAAATTATTTTATGAATTATTGAAGCCTCCTTCCACATCCCATCCTCCTCTACATTCCAAATTTATGTATTCCAAGACTGATTTAAGCCTCTTTCCACATCCTGGTTTTTTCCACTTCCATATTCACCTCATGCCACTTTCAAACCTGTATGTCAAACAATATAGCACTTTTCAATAAATGTTGTATTTTCTTTTTTCAAGTCTCCTCCAGCAAACAACAAAATGTCTATTTTTTCACCTGAAAATTAAAATGAATTGATAACTGATTTAAGCCTTCTTCCACCTCACGCCATCCTCCACTTCCATATCCACTTTGATATATATTCCATGACTAATTTAAGCTTTCTTCCACATCCTGGTTTTCTCCACTTCCATATCCACCTCATGCCACTTTCTAACCTGTATGTCAAACAATAAAGCACTATTCAAGATATGTTGCATTTTCTTTTTTTAAGTCTCCAACACAAAGTCCAATTTTTCACCTGAAAATAAAAATTATTTGATTACTGATTTAAGCTTCCTTCAACCTCCCGCCATCCTCCAATTTCATATTCAAATGTATTAATGTTTCAAGACTGATTTAAGCTTTCTTTCACATCCTGGTTTTCTCCACTTCCATATCCACCTCATGCCACTTTCTAACCTGTATGTCAAACAAAATAGCACTTCTCAATAAATGTTGCATTTGTTTAGTTTCAAGTCTTCAACAAACAACAGTTTCTAATTTTTCACCTGTAAAGGAAAATCATTCCAAGACTGATTTAAGCCTCCTTCCATGTCCTGGCTTTCTCCAATTCCATATCCACCTCATGCCACTTTCAAACCTGTATGTCAAACAATATAGCACTATTTAAGAAAGTTTTGTTTTTGTTTAGGCAGTTCAGGGGGCAAGGTTTGAAGATTTGAAGATCTTAATTAGCCTACTATAAAAGAACAACATAACCAGAGAATTTATTGAACATAATCTGATCGTGCATTATTGGCTAGTGAAATAGTTTCAGAGTTTGATTTGTTCATTTGTTTTCTCTGTTCTCTCTGATTATTTTTTCTCATGAGCTTTAATAGACCTCACCTTTGCAGTGTGCAGAGCAGGACTGAAATGAAGTTTTATCATTTGTCACTTAAATACTCTAGTGTCACGATTAAATACTCTAGTGTCTCGTTGAGTCCGGTGGTTTGTTCCAGTTTGTCATTACATGTTCACTCTGTTTGGTTCAGGTGTCACTGGCTCACGTAATCAGCGTTGCCATGGAAGCCTTGGTTGTTTCCATGCTAATGCTGATCATTTCATCTTGCTGCGAGCGAGCGGCACCTGATCGCCATTAGGTCCCTGGCCATATCTACCTCACTCTATTTTGTGTTCGTCGCTCGATTGTTTGTTTGAGTCCTGTTAATTACCACTCTCTCCCTTTGCCCTAGTATGTCCTGTATTTTATTCTGTGTATTGGTTGCCAGTCTGCGCTGTGTGTGCCAGGATTGTGGTTATTTTCTAGTCTGTTGCTTCGCCTCACTTGACGCTTCTCCTGAGTTCCCCTCAGTGATACTTCACTGCACTGGATCTGCTCCGCACACGACCACTACACTCACAAGTCTACAAACATACTACTCTGCAGAGGATTCCTCGAGGATCTACATTACACTTCCACTATGCACACAAGCCTACGAACACACCATCCATCTCCAGTCGGTGCCGGGTTCCCCTCTCGAAGCTTTACCAGCCTAGTTGTGTTTGTTAAATAATCTGATCATTGTTCTCTGCACTTGGATCTTTTGTCTCATCCTTCGTGACAGAACAATCGAGCCAGAATGTATCCAGTGGAGCAGACCGACCTGCGGGCTTTGATCGCTCAACAGGGAGCATTTCTGGGTCGCCAGCAGGACCAGATCTCTGTTTCCAACCACGCCATTGAAATGGTGGCTTCTTAGCTAGCGGAACTCACATCATTGGTTCACTGACTCCCACAACTCTGTCAGCCTCCTGACTCTGACTCCACTGCTGAGGTTTCTTCACCAGCCCCAGTGGTTATCCCTAGTGTTGGACACTCTGAGCACTGTGTCAATTCTCTACCTCCATACTCAGGTGAAGTGGGGTCCTGTCGCACATTCCTCACGCAGTATTCACTCTGTTTCTCACTGCAGCCCTCAACTTACTCCACGGAGGCAGTTAAGGTCACCTTCGTTATCACACTTCTGACCGGGAGGGCTGGCCACTGGGGAACTGCTGTATGGGAGAGTCGCCACCCTTGTTGCTCGTAGTTCCAGGAGTTTTCGGCTGAGCTTCTTCAAGTATTCGACGGATCTGTACATGGACAAGAAGCTTCAAGGATTCTGTCTGGTTTGACTCAGGGTAACCGCTTGGTTTAGGACAATGCTATTGAATTCCGCACTCTTGCCGCTTCCACTGAATGGAATGAGGCAGCCTATTGGAGTCAGTTCCTGGAGGGCTTATCTGATACGATCCACGATGAGATTTACACTCAGGATATCCCTTCCCATTTTGACTATCTGGTCACTCTGGCCATAAGGGTTGACCAACGCCTTGCACTCCGACGCAGCCGATGTCGCTCCTCACCTCCTAGGTTGGCTGACTGTTACCATCCTCCCACTCCTGTGGCCGGGGTCTCAGAGCAACTACCAGAAATGGAACCCATGCAGATTGGGAGGACACGCTTATCACGGAGAGAGAGACAGCGCAGTATGTCCAAGGGGCTTTGTCTCTACTGTGCTGGTCCTGGTCATGTCGTCGCCAACTGTCCGGTAAAAGCCCTCTCGTCATTAGACAAGGAGTTACTGGCGAGCGCAACTCCTCTGTGCAAAAACCCCGCACAATGACCTGTTCTCCTAAGTTGGCCAAACTCATCACGGCATACTCCCTTAGCGGCTCAACCTTCACCATCATCACCCATTCTACGGAGACGCTCACCCTCATCACGGGTAACCACACTGAGAAACTCTCCTTTCTGCTGGTCCGCTCTCCCTCTGCACCAGTGGTCCTAGGGCATCCTTGGTTGTTAACACACAATCCACATTTTGACTGGTCAACCAATTCTGTTCTAGCCTGAAGTCCTTATTGTTTCTCCCATTGTCTTAACTCTGCTGTCTCTCCTTTCCATTCTTGTGTGTCTTTTCAGGATGAACCAGTGGATTTATCCGGTGTAACCATGGCATACCACAATCTGGGGGCTGTATTCAGTCGATCCCATGCCGCAACCCTTCCTACTCATCGCCCGTACAATTGCGCAATCGATCTATACCCTGGGTTTTCTCCTCCACGAGGTCGGTTGTATTCGCTTTCTGCTCCCGAGAGGGAGGCCATGAATAAATATATTAATGATTCTCTGGCAGCCGTTCTCATCCGCCATTCCTCTTCCCCTGCAGGGGTGGGGTTCTTCTTCGTAGAGAAGAAGGACAGCTCGCTTAGACCCTGTATTGATTATCAGGGCTGAATGATATCACGGTGAAGAATCTCTATCCTTTACCGTTGATGTCTTCAGCTTTCTACGTATTCCAGGGGGCGTCCGTCTTTACGAAGTTGGACCTACGTGATGCTTATCACCTGATTCGGATCAGGAAGGGGGATGAGTGGAAGACAGCTTTTAACACCCATAGGGGGCACTTTGAATATTCGGTCATGCTGTTTGGATTGGTCAACTCTCCCGCTGTCTTCCAGGGGTTCGTGAATGATGTGCTTCGGAATATGGTAGATCGATTCATTTTTGTTTATTTAGATGATATTCTGATCTTCTCCCAGAATATTAAGGACCATGTCCAGCACGTCAGGCAGGTGCTTCAGCGATTGCTAGAGAACTGACTGTTCGTTAAGGCGGAGAAGTGTGTTTTCATGCACAGTTTGTTCCGTTCCTGGGTTTCATCGTCTTGTCTGAGGGGGTGTGCATGGACCCTGTTAAAGTTAAAGCAGTTTCTGATTTGCCAACCCCAGACTCCCGCAAGTTTTTGCAATGGTTTCTGGGGTTCGTAAATTTTTACAGACGTTTCATTCGAAACTTCAGTCATCCCCTGACGGATCTCAACTATACCTGTACTAAGTTCTGTTGGTCCTCATGTGCAGAAGCCACATTTTCTAAATTGAAAGAAAGGTTTACTACCGCTCCCATTCTTAATACTCCTGACCTTTCACATCAGTTTGTGGTGGAGGTGGATGCGTCAGAGGTTGGTGCTGTCCTGTCTCAGCGCTCTTCCTCAGATGGGAAGATGCATTTGTGCGCTTTTTTTTTTTTTGCACCGCCCGTCCCCAGCCAAACGGAATTATGACGTTGGTAATAGGAAGTTGTTGGCTGTCAGACTGGCCTTGGAGGAGTGGCGTCACTGGTTAGAGGGTTCGGGAGTACCTTTCGTGGTCTGGACTAACCACAAGAACTTGGAGTATATCCATGGAGCTAAATGTCTTAACTCCAGACAGGCTCATTGGGTGCTTTTCTTTACCCATTTTGATTTTTTTTATCCTACCCTCTGGGCTCCAAAAACATCAGGCCCGATGCCCTATGCCCAATGTCCCAGGACACCACCTCCATCACCCCTCCGGATACCATCCTCCCCACCTCCCAGGTGGTGGGCATGGTGTCCTGGGACTTGGAGACTAAAGTCCGTTCTGCGGTGCGTAACCCCACCTCACCCACCGGATGCCCAGCGGGTCTGTTATACGTTCCATGGTCAGTCTGGATGCATGTTATCTGGTGGGGCCACTCGTCCAAATCTGAAGAAATGCTATAATATCTAAGTGATGTAATATCAAGGTTTATAAAATAATAATGAAGCCATTACTTTGGCCTACAATTTGGTCTAAATTATTATTAATGAATTGTATATTATTACTTTTATTACATTTTTTGATTAATGCCAAAAGAAAATTACATTTGAATATGTTCTAGCAATTCCAATTGTAGCAATACAAAAATAAAACAACAACCAAAAGCCAGAGAGAAACATTTATATAAGGTTGTGCAATGATAATAATAATAATTATTGACATTTAAAGGATTGTTTTATTTTTTTCTGCACAAGATGTAACATAATTTAATACTGTTTATCAATTGAATTGTTGTAGTTACAACATGTAAAACTTTGTGTGTATGAGAAATCAGTTTTACAATGACTTGACTCAACCTAGTCTTAATAAAAAAATTATAATAACCCTGTCATAATTGTTAAAGGTGCACTCATTATTTTTTTCCTCATTTTATTCCTAAAGAAATTAATAGTAATTTTGAAACATAAGTAAAACATACAGTATATGGACATTTTTACTCATAAATTAAATGAATCATGGCTGAATGTGAACAGTGAATTTTGAAAATAGCAACGATAACTAAAAACTATTGCATTTGAGTGATGCTGAAGTAAGTCCTAGACAACTTTCATGTTGACCGGCATAACACAAACAAAAGGTTACTGAGTGCACTTCCATTAATGTATGTGAGTTGTTTTATTGTGTTCACCAACAGCTGTTACAATAATATTTCATATTGGAACTTTATTTTGTATAATTTTGTATAATTGTATAATTTTGTATAATTTACAAAATAATCCTAATTTGACACAGTTTTGAATTATGCTTGAAACCAACATAGATAAGCAATCCAAGAGAAAACAAGCACTTATGCATTGGGACCTAGTTAGTTACCTAATTAGTTACCTAGCTTCTCCCTACTTGTATCTTTCGTTCTCTCCTGTTGTGTTTGAAAGCTGCCTGACTGTCTACAGCAGTGGAATGGTAGGCTGGGTGATGATGATTTGGCAGGAATGTGCACACAGGTTACATGCCCCATAATTAGTCTGTTTTATTCAGATGCCAGACTCCTGGACAAACACAGGGGAGCCTATTAAAAGGCCCAACAGGGACCCTCACACAGGTGGCAACCCCTAGCTTCACAGCAGCACATAGTTAACCCTCCTATGGTATTCAAAAATGGCACCTGGCTTTGGCCTTCTCTGCCATTTTTGAATGGAAGGTTTAGATGTGTAACCTTTTTTTTATTTTTTTTATTTTTTATGATGATGATAATGATAATGAGACGATTTTTTCTTCCCTGAAGAACAACAAAATTATGCATTTCTTTTGGGATTTTATGTTATTTTGATCTTATTACATGTAAATTTATAAAGTTTACCATTAATTTGCAAATACAAATAAGCAAATTTTTGAAAAATAAAATAAAAATAAAATAAAATACAAAATTCAGAACCTACACTTCTATAAGTTGAAACAGGAATAAAATATGAGAATGTGACATAAATTGGAGGATTGATGTCAACAACAAAAGCGAGAGGAAATTTTCTCTCCCCCCTTTTTAAAAATTGAAGCGCATATTTATTTATAGGTTTTGAGCCCATTATTATCCTGTTTGTATCCAAATTTCAAACATAATTCAAACAGAACATAATAGTACACAGGAGGAAAGGCTCATCATAACCATGGTTAGGTCAATGTAGCTAGTCTTAAATAATAGTAATAATAATAATAAATTATAGTAGCCCATTGATGAAAAAAATACTAGCTTAACTACAACTGCCACTGTTGATATAAAATGAGGTCTAATAGATTCTACCTATAGATTATTTCATATGAAACTATAACATTTTGTCAAAATATAACAGTTACTTTTACTCATGTCAAATCGTGAAACTTTGTAAAGGTGATGATGTGTAATGATTTTATGTTATTTTTTAGCGCATAGCACAGTGTTGCTCTTTTCCTCCTCAGTGCTGTTTGGAATGTCGGGGCTTCCTGTTTGATGGGTTTGACTTGACTTCCTCTGTGATGCTTTAAACTAGAAAAGTCTCACTAAAATTGAAATTGGTCACATCATTTTTAAGGTCTGAACGCCGCAATATCGAGGGAAGGCCAGCTGTTGCGCGCACGCGTCAGAGAGCAGAGTATATCATGACCGCGAGCTGGTTCTGTTACACTCGTTCGAAGGTTTATTGCAAAGCGAAAACATCGCAGTGCAAATGAGAAGCCTTTAGCTGAATGCGAGTTTATCGTTAAATCTCTTCATTATATATTATATTATCATTAAATAATCTCTATCACTTGGGCGGACATGGAAAAACCATTGTTCTTTCCCTGCTGTCCGCGACGTATTCCGAATAGACCTGCGACCCACCAGTTGAGAAACACTGGTGTAGTCTGTGTAGTCTGATGGCTTGTAACCTAATTTTATATTGTGTGTGTGTGTGTGTGTGTGTGTGTTTGTGTGTGAGTGGGTGTGTATGTTTTGCACTGAGGATGTTTTAGAGTCTCACCCTGTAATTTCTGTCTTGGTTTTTTTCTTTTCTTTTTTTCTGCATTGTGGCTCATTTATTGATTGTATTTGACAGATTAAAAAAATGGCTCTGTTTTTTGGTCTTTCCCATTAATTTTCAATGACTGGCCGGTTAATTTTGATCGCGAATACCATAGGTGTCACTTTTTTTGGCGACCACTTAGACTTATCGAATAAAGCCCATTTTTTCTTCTATATTCAAATGGCAAATGGAGGGAAAGTCACCAAGTCTAATCCTGCTCAAATAAAGGAACCAATTTTTATTACATTTTAAAATTTTATTTCAGTCAAAAATGACCGAATACCATAGAAGGGTTGATGGGTTTACCAACCAGAACACCCTGCTGGAGACAGGACAGAATATAGTGAAAAGCCCATTGGTATCTTTGAAAGCTGAGGCATTTTCAATGTCTCATGTTAGAACCTCATGTAAAATTTATCAGAGGGAGTTTGTCAGAAGCCTCTAGAGACTCTAGGCTGAGATAGATCAATGAAAGGTGACACTTAATCCTTTATTGATTGATAAAGATGTACAAGCCATTTATTCATGCATGGATTTGGTTCATTCCTCTGTACAGTCAGTGTTTTCTGTTCATGTAGGCTATCTGTGTGGTTTTATTTATCAAAGAGTGTGAATAAGATGTTACATACAGGGAGATCTAATAGAGCAAGAATGTTGGCTGAGTTCTGAATTGCATACTACCATACTACACTTACTATTTCTGTCATTGACAGATATGGCAGTAATAGTACGAGTAGGATGGGTAGTAAGCAATTTCGAACTCAACCATTATAAAACAGTTAGTTCCGGTCCTCTAATCTGATTAGACAAATGGCATTCCAAAAGTGCTGGTAATTAGTATTAAAGGTGTCATGACATGCCTTTTTTATTATTTTAAAATGTTCCTTTTGGTTCACTTATAATATTAGTAAAGTTTTTTTGCACAAAAAAAAAAAAAAAAAAAAAACAGTCATGTATTTGTAAAACATGATCATTTTCCACCCTCATTCTGACCCTCTGTCAGAAACACTCAGTTTTGGTGCTGCTTCTCCTTTAAGACTTGACAGTAAGCACCCACTGTTATGACTGGCTCTCTGCTCTTGACTGACCTGCTCTCTCCTTGTCATCTCACTGCTCAGCGCTACTGGGCGGGGCTACGAAAGTGATAAGGTAAAGTAGGCGTTGATGTGAGGCGGTCAGATGCAAATGTCTAGCACAGTGTGACATCACAATGTGAAGGAAGTAGAGAACGATTCGTTTTGGTAGTTTGGTTTCAACAAATGCTTTTTTTTGTTTTTGTTTTTTTTTTGCAGAGAGGAAGAATTTTTGAGTTCTGAAACTTACAGTATGTTTTTATAGTACAATGACTTCTTGTATGCTAAAAGATCAAGGAAAATTTGATTCCTCATGTAATGACCCCTTAAAGGCATGGTCATATTTACCTTTGCACAGCGAAATTCCACAGGTGAAGGAGGCGTGGGCAGATGCTGGGCAGATGCTGAGCGCGTGTGAAACCAGCTAAAACCGAATTGCCAAGCAGCCTCTTTTTAATGCTGCACTTTATAAAGTTATAGAGAAACTAGCTAAACTCCTTGTGTATTGTGAATATTCAGTGTAGCTGGGTACGAAGCTACAAGATATTCAATTTCTACATTAATTTTCCATAAGGCAGCAATTATATCCAGTGTGCAGACGTTTAGGGATTTTGTTACTGTTATGACTGTTATGGCTGTTGACAGCCTTGCCACACTAGACTGAGGAATCCAAAACCCATCGGGAGACATAACAGGATATCACATATTCTATTTCATGGTGGGCTTAATTACTGTAAAACAGTATTTTGGTCCCCTGTCCCATTAACTTGGCCTAAATAACTGTGATAATGATACTAACATTAGGATTCCCTGCTGTTCTCTTTCTCTCTCTCTTAGGGGAGACAGTGTGTGAGGACTGGGACCGTATATCTCCAGTGTGATGGTTGTGGTGGCGACAATGACGACAGTTGGTTATTTCCTTGTTTGGCTTGTCTTGATGACAAATACATCTTGTACATCTGCTAGATGTACATATGCTGGTTTCAAGGACTTTTTCAGATGACCTTCAAAGTACTGTAAGTCTTTATTAATAGTACAACAATATACATTTATGTACAGTAGATTATATATATACATTTATATAAGCACATAATTCTAAATTAATAATTTAAGATTAACATAAATAAGTAAATGATTTGATAAGAGTTCAGTTCAGTGTTTAATGTGCTATCTATTGGGGATCCTTGAAAATGTTGCTAATCAAGATCCCAACCGGAAGTAAATAAGGTATTTTTCCAGCTTTAAAGTTAGGAAGAGGAGTTTTCCCTCCTACTATATTTACATTTGTAATATTTTTGTAGGAACTACTTCCTTTTTCTTTTATTCTGTCCTGCATTGTGGCACCTCAGCATGATATACTGTAGAGATTTTCAGCATTAATAAGCATAAAATAAGTTAAAGCTTTACTTATATGTGTGGATGAGAGTATATGAGAGTCTAACTTTTGGAAACGATGTGAAAACAGAGTGACTATTTGCACTAGGTGTAAAAAGGGCCTGCCACGCAGTACTGTTATTTGGACTCAAATAGTCTGGTGGAACCAGAAATTAAAGACAAACTGCACTTCCAATTGTTGCTGCAATAGTGTGGTGTGTAAAGATTTGATGTGCTTTTTTCATGCAGATGACCCAGGTTCGATTCCACCTTTTGCCCTAGTTTTTCCCATCCTGTTTCCTGTCTCCACTCTTAATATACCCTTTAATATCACTTATAATAATAGATAAAAATGTATATAAATGTTGATTTCCTCGCAGTGATTTGGACACGGTGAAGGTCAGGGAGTTGAGAGAAAGGTTTAATCTGCATGGGTAATATTAACCATGGTTTTACTATAGTAATATTGTAGTAACCATGCTTTTTGGCAGAAACCATAGTTTAATGCAATTAACCATGTTGTTACTACAGTAATATGCTGGTAATATAGTAACCATGATTAATTTGATAGTTACTGTGATTTTACTACAAAATACCATGGTGATACTATGGTTACTGTAGTAAAACCATGGTTAATTTTGTAAGGGAATGTTAGGGTTAGGGGTAAAGTTTAGTGTTGGGTGTCTGTGGAACTCTAAATAAACACAATAAACATGCTGTAGTGATGCCCATTATAATATGTTAGTGTTTAAATAGGAGTGCAAATACTACCCCAGTGCAAATAATATCTAACGCTATTTGCACTTATTGTAAACAAGATGCTTTTTGTTGCTATTTACACTTACTATCACTATATTTGCACTTAGTACAAATGCCATGTACTTAGTACAATGCCTTAGTACACTGCCATGTGAAAAAATAGTCTACTACCTTGAACTGTCTTGCAGTGTGATAGCAGTATCCTGCGGTGACACGCTAAATTTAGTCTACTACTTTAAACAGCATATTTCTTATTGTAGTTCTTATTATAATTACTATGCATTCCGGAAATAATAATAATAATAATTTGTCACACCACAGGGAATGAATTAGTGAAATCAAAAAGTTTATTTAAAGAGGTGGAATAAATAAATAAATAAATAAATAAATGGTGACTAGTGCATCATTTCAAAACATACATTTTATATACAGTATATGTCTAAGTTAATTTCCATCTGACTCTGGGCAATTAAGGGATGAACCCAGAGTTTTACTCACATAGCATACATTACAACAGTCACTCAGTTTGTTATGAGTATCACAAGGAAAAGGTCACCATTAATATTTGTGTCAAAAAAAGTTTAGAACATCTGAAAGAGCGTGTCAACAGGTTGTGAAAACGTTATTTAAAAGTTCTGAGAATGTTCAAAATGTAAAAAAATAAAAAATAAAAAAAAGGAATTCTTGGTTACAGAAACATTCTGGAAAATGTTTGAAAATCATGGATTTTTTATTTAATTTTATTTTTTACAATAAAGTAACATTTAAAGAATGTTCCACTAATAATGTATGAATAACATTTTCATGCTAACGGTTTGAGAACATTTATCAAGACAGAAAACATTGAAAGAACATTCTATTAATGTTACTGCAAGATGCTTGTTAATAACTTTGAGAAAACATTTAGAGAATGTTAGCCAATGTTCTGAGAACATTCCCTGTTTGCTCCAATACTGCTAAATAAGATGTTAAAATGGACAATGGAAAATGTACTTCATCTTCTGCATTCATTTTCCATAAGGCAGCAATTATATCCAGTGTGCAGACGTTTAGGGATTTTGTTACTGTTATGACTGTTATGGCTGTTGACAGCCTTGCCACACTAGACTTGATATTATGTGTCAAAAAAAGTTTAGCGTGTCAACAGTCATCTTGTCTGTTAATTTAACCACTAGAGCCATCTATTGGTAAAATTATGTAAGTAAAACGTAGTTGGTACAAGAATATTTTGGTTATCATTATGAGGGTGAAGCATAGAAAAATAAAGGGTCATAAAACTGAACAAATAACTGAACCTTGCCTCAAACCATAAAATATATGATAATGTTCTGTGCCAAATCTTGATATCATGTTTCATGTTTGCTTCTAGGGTTCACCTTTTCATGGACCATAATAAAAAAGAGACCGTTTACACAAAAAACGAGAAGGACTCCATGCATTAATGATAAGAGGGCGGATCTTTCAGTGCATGCAGAAAACAAAGACATGTTGTACAGGGTCAGTGGGTGTAACTGGCATATGTAATGCAGGATGAAAGAGT